>NC_137558.1:1085605-1234286 GCF_963082525.1 Nesoenas mayeri | reverse complement strand
AGCTGCCCTATGGGGGGGCTGGACAAGCAGCAGCGGGTGACCCTGCGCCTGGACCTGCGCCTGCGCGCGCCCCCCCCCCCGCCAGGTGAGACCCCCCGAGACCCCATAGAACCCCTGGGACCCCCCGGGACCCCCCCCATCCCAACCAGTCCCCCGAATCCTGCCCCCCCCCCTCCCCCCCCCCCCCCGGGACCCCTTGTACCCCAGCCCCCCAGGGTGGGGGTGCCCTTGTCCCCCGTAGGGGGGGGGTCAGTGGGTCCCCTGGCACCCTGGGTGCCCACAGTCCTCTGTGGGTGTCCATGGGTGTTTTGGGATGTCTGTGGGGTGTGTTTTGGGGTGTCCAGGGGTGTCTGTGGGTGTTGGGAGGTGTTTGGGGGTGTCTGAGGTTGGTTGTGGGTGTCCATGAGTGTTTAGGGGTGTCTATGGGTGTCTGTGGGTGTTTGTGGGAGTTCATGGGTGTTTGTGGGTGTCTGTGGGTGTTTGTGGGTGTCCATAGGTGTTTGGGGGTGTCTGTGGGTGTCTGTGGGTGTTTGTGGGTGTCCATGGGTGTTTGGGGTTGCCCTGGGGGTGTTTGTGGGAGTTCATGGGTGTTTGGGGGTGTCTGTGGGGTGTTTGTGGGTGTCCATGGGTGTTTAGGGGTGTCTATGGGTGTCTGTGGGTGTTTGTGGGTGTCCATGGGTGTTTGGGGTTGCCCTGGAGGTGTTTGGGGGTGTCCATAGGTGCCCCACAGGTGTCAGTGGGTGCCTTGTGGGTGTCCTGTGGGTGCTTGTGGGTCTCGGTGGGTGCCCATGAGTGTCAATGGGTGTCCGTGTGCACCCATGGGTGCTGCAGTACTGACGCTGGTGTCCATGCCCACCCATGGGTGCTGCGGTGCTGACACCAATGTCCATGCCCACCCGTGGGTGCTGTGGCACTGACACCATGTCCATGCGCACCCATGGGTGCCGTGGCACTGACACCATGTCCATGCCCCTCCGTGGGTGCCATGGCACTGACACCATGTCCATGCGCACCCATGGGTGCTGACACTGGTGTCCATGCCCACCCATGGGGGCCGTGGCACTGACACCATGTCCACGTGCACCCATGGGTGCCGTGGCACTGACACCATGTCCATTGCGCACCCATGGGTGCTGACACCGGTGTCCATGCCCACCCGTGGGTGCCGTGGCACTGACACCATGTCCATGCCCACCCGTGGGTGCCGTGGCACTGACACCATGTCCATGCGCACCCATGGGTGCTGACACTGGTGTCCATGCATACCCATGGGTGCTGACACCTGTGTCCATGCATACCCATGGGTGCCGTGGCACTGACACCATGTCCATGCGCACCCATGGGTGCAGGCGCAGGCGCGGGCGCAGTCCCTGCGCTGCGAGGCCGAGTTCCGGGTGCTGCGGCTGCCGTACCGAGTGCGTCCCCAGCACTACCCCCGGCAGCGGCTGCAGGTGACACGGGGGGACACACCGGGGGACATCAGAGGGTGGCAGGGGGGGGTCTCCCGAGGGTGCTGGGGGACACTGGGGGGTGACACTGGGGGTGACACTGTGGGTGGCGGGTGGTGACGGGGTGGTGGGCACAGGATGACACTGGGTGACACTGTGACAGGTGGTGACGGGGCTGCAGTGAGTACAGGGTGACACTGGGTGACGCTGCGTGATACTGGGTGACGCTGTGGGGTGCAGGGTGACACTGGGTGACACTGGGTGACACTGGGTGACACTGTGACCCCATGACAGGTGGTAACGGGGGGTGCGGTGGGTTCGCAGTGACACTGGGTGACACTGTGTGATACTGGGTGACACTGTGGGGTGCAGGGTGGCACTGGGTGACACTGGGTGACACTGGGTGACACTGTGACCCCATGGCAGGTGGTGACGGGGCTGCAGTGGGTGCAGGGTGATGCTGGGTGACACTGTGACCCTGTGACAGGTAGTGACGGGGTTGCAGTGGGCACCAGGTGACACTAGGTGACGCTGGGTGGCACTGTGGGGCACAGGGTGGCACTGGGTGGCACTGGGTGACACTGTGGGACACTGGGTGACCCTGGGTGACACGGTGACCCTGTGACAGGTGGTGACGGGGTTGCAGTGGTCACCGGGTGACACTAGGTGACGCTGGGTGGCACTGTGGGGCACAGGGTGGCACTGGGTGACACTGGGTGACACTGTGGGACACTGGATGACCCTGGGTGACACTGTGACCCTGTGACAGGGGGTGACGGGGCTGCAGTGGGCTCAGGGTGACACTGGGTGACACTATGACCCCGTGACAGGTGGTGACGGGGTTGCAGTGGGCACTAGATGATGCTGGGTGACACTGTGGGGGACAGGGTAGCACTGGGGTGGCACTGGGTGACACTGGGTGACACTGTGTGACACTAGGTGACCCTGGGTGACACTGTGACCCCGTGACAGGTGGTGACGGAGGCTGCAGTGGGCGCAAGGGTGACCCCACCCGGGGTCCCCGTGTGGGTTGTGGTGCTGTCGGTGCTGCTGGGGCTGCTGCTGCTGGCCCTGCTGTGCTATGGACTCTATAAGGTGGGTCTGGGGGGGCTTGGAGCGGCATTTTGGGGACCACGGGGGTGCAGGGGACATGGGGACAGCGGGGGCATGGGGACACGAGGGCACAGGGGACATGGAGGGGGAAAAGGGACACGGGTGGCACAGGAGACACGGGTGGCACTGGGGATGGGGTGGCACAGGGGATGGAGGGCATGAGGTCCATGAGAAGGGGAAGGGGATATGTGGGGACACAGGGGGACACTATGGGGGACCTCAGTGTCCCCCGGGGGTGACACGGCCCCCTGTGTCCCCCCCCAGCTCGGTTTCTTCAAGCGCTCGGGCCCCTACGGCACCGCTATGGAGAAGGCGCAGCTGAAGCCACAGGCGGCCTCCGAGGCCTGAGCGTCACCGTGTCACCGGTGTCACCGTGTCACCCGTGTCACCGGGCACCAGGGACCTCCAGCTGGGGACTGTCACACCGGGCGGTCCTGGAAGCACCAGGACGGGTGTCACCGGTACAGGGGTGACACCGAGACAGGCACCGACCCCTTGGACACTGCCCGGGTGACACAACCTGCACGGGGCATTGTCACTGGGACACCGTGGGGGACAGTGCCATGCTTGGACCCCGGGCAGCATGGGGACACTCAGGACACCGGTGGGGTGACAACACCGTCACCAAGCCAGGAACTGCCGTGCTGTCACCGTCACTGTCACCGCGCCGGAACAAGACCTGGGGACAGATGTGTCTGGTGGCACCTTGTCGCGGTGTCACCCGCCTGCGGTGTCACCTGGTTGTGGCGTCACTTGGGTGCCCGATGTCACCCCCATCGCTGGTGTCACCTGGTTATGGCATCACTTGGGCACCTGGTGTCACCTCGTATCGCGGTGGTCACCCAGTCGCGGTGTCACCCGCTTGTGGCGTCACCCGCTTGTGGTGCCTCCTGGCCGCAGCGTCACTCGGACACTTGGTGTCACCCCCATCGCGGTGTCACCCGGTCGCGCTGTCACCCGCTTGTGGCGTCACCTGGTCGCGGCGTCACTTGGGCACCTGGTGTCACCTCATATCGCGGTGTCACCCCATCGTGGTGTCACCCCATCGCGGTGTCACCCCCATCGCGGTGTCACCCGACCGCGGTGTCACCCGGCGTGTGCTGCACTGCCCGTGTCCCCCCCGCGGGCACCTCACTTTGCACTGACCCCGCGCCCCAAAGGTTTTGGTTTATATTGGGGGGGGGGACACACACACCCACACAGCGCCCCCTATTGTCCCCAGGGTGCCCCCGGGTGTCCCCAGGGTGTCCCCGGGCCGCGGGGGGTGATTGCACTAGCGCGGGGGGGGGGGCGGCTTCGGTTTGTATTTAATTTGGGGGGGGAGGGGGCGACCTCAGGGCCCCCCCCCCCCAATAAATGTGTCCGACCCAGAGCAGTGTGAGGGACACGGGGGAGTGGGTGGGAGGGGACACGGGTGGGGACACACACGGAGGGGGGGACACGGTTGAGCGCCCCCGGTGTCGGGTGACACCATTAGCGGCTCATTAGCAGCCGGGACGCGTCGGGCATCAATAATTCATCCCCCTCCCGGGAGATGCGGGGGGGGCCGCCGGCACCCATAGAACAGCTGCGCAGAACCCACAGACCCCCCCCACGGACCCACAGACCCCCCTGCACCCACAGACTCCCCCCCACGGACCCACAGACCCCGCACATGGACCCACAGACCCCCCTGCACCCACAGACCCCAATGCACCCACACACCATCCCACGGACCCATAGACCCCGCACATGGACCCACAGACCCCCCCATGGACCCACAGACCTCCCTGCACCCACAGACCCCCCCACACGGACCCACAGACCCCCCCACGGACCCACAGACCCCCCATGGGACCCACAGACCCCCCCATGGACCCATAGACTCCCCCATGGACCCATAGACTCCCCTGCACCCACAGACCCCCGCACATGGACCCACAGACCCCCCCACGGACCCACAGACCCCCCTGCACCCACATACCATCCCACGGACCCATAGACCCCGCACATGGACCCACAGACCCCCCCCATGGACCCATAGACTCCCCTGCACCCACAGACCCCCCGACGGACCCACAGACCCCCCTGCACCCACACACCATCCCACGGACCCGTAGACCCCGCCACGGACCCACAGACCCCCCTGCACCCACAGACGCCCCCCCACGGACCCACAGAACCCCCTGCACCCACAGACCCCTCCCCCACGGACCCACAGACTCCGCACTGGACCCACAGACCCCCCCTCATGGACCCATAGACTCCCCTGCACCCACAGACCCCCCCACGGACCCACAGACCCTCCTAAGGACCCACAGATCCCCCTGCACCCATAGACACCCCACATGGGCCCCACACGCACCCCCACGGACCCACAGACCCCCTCCACCTGCCCCCACAGACCCGGGTGGGGAGGGTGCAAAGTGGGGGTGACACACACGAGGTGGGGGGTGTTATTGTTCTAATCAGAGGCACCCACGGGGGACCAGCCCCCACCCGGACGCCTGGGTTCCTCTCCACCCCACTCCCCCCACCCGGACGCCGGGGTTCCTCCCTCCCCCCCACCCTGCGCCTGGGGCGCGCGTGGGCGGGGCGTGGGGAGCCCGTTCCCACGGCAACCGCCCGCCCCCGCCCACGCGTGTCCCGACATGTGCGTGTCCCCGCCCGCCGGCGCGCCTGCGCAGAACCGCGCGTGGAGCGGGGGGGGACGCGCGTGGAGCGGGGACACGTGAGCGAGCGCGGACACGGGTGGGAGGAATTGGGGGGGGGGGAGGTGAGAATATGTGAGACACGCGTGGCCGGGGGGACACGCGTGTGACGTGAATCTCCCGCTCCCCATGCGTGTCCCCCCCCCGCCACCCCGCGCCTGCCCCACTTCTGCGCGGCGCCATTGGCTGCGCTGAGCGCGGAGACGGGGGGGGACACGCGGGGGTGGGGGGGGGACACATTGCGGGGGGGGGGGACACGCGGGGACAGCGCCACCCCACAGGTAACACCGCAACCCCCGGGGGTGGAGTGAACGGGAACGGGGGGGTGAACGGGAACCGGGGGGTGAAGGGGAAAACCGGGGGAGGGTCTGACCGTGTGTCCCCCCCCAGGGCGATGCTGCGGCCGCTGGGCGCCGCCCCCCCCCGGCCGCCTCCTGCTGCCCGAAGCCGCCGCCGCTGCCCTGCGGCTGCTGCCGCCGCTGCCCCGCGGTGAGTGGGGGGGGACACGGGTGGGGGGGGACACGCGGGGACACTGCGGGGACATTGGGGGGGTGCGGGGGGGGGGTGCACAGGCCGGTGCGGAGCGGAAGCCCCGCCCCCTCGCGGCCGCCGTACCGGGACCCCCCCCCCCCCACCTCCCCGTGTCACCCACCCCCCCCCGCAGCAACGGGACGCGCTGGGGTAAGGGGGAGGGGGGGGGACACTGAAATCCACCCGCGGATGGGGGGGGGTGGGACGGGTGGGGTCGGTCCCCCGGGTTTGGGTGGGGGAGATTCCGGAGGCGCTGTGGAATGGGGAGGGGGGGGGGCACATGGTGCAGCTGCCTGGCCCCCCCACCCCCAGCACAAACAGCCGGGACACGGCCCCCTCCCCGCCCCCAGCACCCATTGCACCCCCACAGCACCCCCATAGCACCCACTGCACCCCCATAGCACCCACAGCCCCCCCCACAGAACCCACTGCACCCACCCGCTCCAGCACTCCACAGACCCCCCACAACCAATGCACCCACAGACCCCCCATAGCACCCACAGACCCCCCATAGCACCCACTGCACCCCCGTATCACCCACTGCACTCCCCTAGCACCCACAGCCCCCTCATAGCACCCACAGCTCCCCCCCCAGCACCCACTGCACCCCTCAGCACCCACTGCACCCCCCCCAGCACCCACTGCACCCCCCAGCACCCACAGCCCCCCCACAGCACCCACTGCACCCACTGCCCCCCACTGCACCCCCATAGCACCCACAGCCCCCCATAGCACCCACAGCTCCCCCCCAGCACCCACAGCCCCCTCATAGCACCCACAGCTCCCCCCCAGCACCCACGGCACCCCCATAGCACCCACAGTCCCCCCCCAGCACCCACTGCACCCCTCAGCACCCACTGCACCCCCCAGCACCCACTGCACCCACAGCCCCCCACTGCACCCCCAGTACCCACAGCCCCCCACCACCCACCCCACCGTGCCCCCCCCCAGCACCGGGCATGCCTCGGGGGGGGGTTTTGGGGGGGGTCATGGGGGTGCTGTCCCCCTGCAGCCTGTGACCCCCCCATCCCGTGCCGCAGATGGAGCCGCTGCCGAAGGTGCTGGGGGGGAGCGCGCTGGCCAAGCCCCGGCGCCCCGTGATCGCCTGCAGCGTCTGCCAGATCCGCTTCAACTCCCAGGTGGGACCCCCCCCGGGACCCCCCCAGGATCCCCCCAGGACCCCCCCAGGACCCCCCAGACTGCCGGGATCCCCCCAACACCTGAGACCCCCCCGAACAACCAGGACCTCCCCAAACACCCGGGATCCCCCCCAGGACCCCCCAAACACCCGGGACCCCCCCAGACCCCCGAGACCCCCCAAACACCCGAGACCCCCCAGGACCCCCTCAGACACCTGGGACCCCCCCCTTACCCGGGACCCTCCCAGCACCTGGGACCCCCCCCCTCACCTGGGACCCCCCCTGGACACCCACAGACACCCAGGACCCCCCCAGACACCTGGGACACCCTCAGGGTCCCCCCAGCACCTGGGACCCCCCCTGGACCCCCACAGACACCCAGGACCCCCCCAAACACCCTGGACCCCCCAGGACACCCCCAGACACCCGGGACCCCCTCAGGGTCCCCCCAGCATCTGGGACCCCCCCAGCATCTGGGACCCCCCCCTCACCTGGGACCCCCCCCTGGCCCCCCACAGACACCCAGGACCCCCCCAAACACCCTGGACCCTCCAGGACCCCCCCCAGACACCCGGGACCCCCTCAGGGTCCCCCCAGCACCTGGGACCCCCCCCTCACCTGGGACCTCCACAGACACCCAGGACCCCCCCAAACACCTGGGACCCCCCAACACCCTGGACTTCCCCTGTGCACTCTGGACCCCCCCACAGGTGTCTGGGACCCCCCCAGCACCCCAATATCCGCATGTCCCCCCTGCCAGATTCTGCCCTGGTTTGGGGGACCAGGTGCTCAGGTGTCCCATGTCCCCAGGGTGGGGGTCCCCAGGGTGACACTTGTCCCCAGGCTTCAGGGTCCCCAAACTTGGGGGTCCCCAGGGTGCGGGTCTGTAGGGTCCCATGTCCCCAAGGGTGGGGGTCCCCAGGGTGTCCCATGTCCCCAGGGTGGGGGTCCCCAGGGTGACACTTGTCTCCAGGCTTCAGGGTCCCCAAACTTGGGGGTCCTCATTGTGTCCCGTGTCCCCACGGGGACATAGTGACTCTTGTCCCCAGGTTGGGTGTCTCCAGGGTGTCCCATGTCCCCAAGGGTGGGGGTCCCCAGGGTGTCCCATGTCCCCAGGGTGAGGGTCTCCAGGGTGACACTTGTCTCCAGGCTTCAGGGTCCCCAAACTTGGGGGTCCTCATTGTGTCCCGTGTCCCCACGGGGACATAGTGACTTTTGTCCCCAGGGTGGGTGTCCCCAGGGTGTCCCATGTCCCCAGGGTGGGGGTCCCCAGGGTGACACTTGTCCCCAGGCTTCAGGGTCCCCAAACTTGGGGGTCCCCAGGGTGTCCCACGTCCCCAGGGTGGGGGTCTCCAGGGTGACACTTGTCCCCAGACTTCAGGGTCCCCAAACTTGGGGGTCCTCATTGTGTCCCACGTCCCCATGGGGACATAGTGACTCTTGTCCCCAGGGTGGGTGTCCCCAGGGTGTCCCATGTCCCCAAGGGTGGGGATCCCCAGGGTGTCCCATGTCCCCAGGGGTGAGTGGGGGGGGTCCGCAAGGTGCCACATTCTGGGGTGACCTGGTCCCCAGAGGGGGGTCTGTGGGTGCAGTGGGTCCCCAGGGGGGTGTCGCGGTGTCCCCAAGGGGGTGACACGCTGTCCCCCTGTCCCCAGAGCCAGGCGGCTGCTCACTACCAGGGGAACCGCCACGCGCGGCGCCTCAAGGGGCTGGAGGCCGCCCGGGCCCGCCGGGGGGGGGACAGCGGGGACCCCCCCGAGCCCCCGGCGTCCACAGACACGCCTGAGCGCACAGGTGGGTCCCCACAGCCCCCCAAGTGTCCCCGGGACACCCCTGGGTCCCCAACACACCCCAGGGTGGCTCCATGTGTCCCTGTGACACCCCCGGACACCTGGGTCCCTCACACACCCTGGGGTGTCCCCACATGTCCCTATGACACCCCTGGGTCCCACACACATACCTGGGTCCCCTCCTGAACCCTGGGGTGTCCCCATGTGTCCCTATGACACCCCTGGACACCTGGGTCCCCCCACACCCTGGGGTGTCCCCACATGTCCCTATGACACCCCTGGGTCCCCCCACACCCTGGGGTGTCCTCACGTGTCCCTATGACACCCCCGGACTCCTGGGTCCCTCACACACCCTGGGGTGTCCCCATGTGTCCCCATGACACCCCCGGACTCCTGGGTCCCCCACACACCCTGGGGTGTCCACATGTGTCCCCATGACACCCCTGGGTCCCCCCACACCCTGGGGTGTCCCTATGACACCCCTAGGTCCCCCCACACCCTGGGGTGTCCCCATGTGTCCCCATGACACCCCTGTGTTCCCCCACACCTTGGGGTGTTCCTATGTGTCCCTATGACACCCCTGGACACCAGGGTCCCCCACACACCCTGGGGTGTCCCCACGTGTCCCCATGACACCTCTGGGTCCCCCCACACCCTGGGGTGTCCCCATGTGTCCCTATGACACCCCTAGGTCCCCCCACACCCTGGGGTGTCCCCATGTGTCCCCATGACACCCCTGTGTTCCCCCACACCTTGGGGTGTTCCTATGTGTCCCTATGACACCCCTGGACACCAGGGTCCCCCACACACCCTGGGGTGTCCCCACATGTCCCTATGACACCCCTGGGTCCCCCCACACCCTGGGGTGTCCCCATGTGTCCCTATGACACCCCCAGATGCCTGGGTCCCCCCACACCCTGGGGTGTCCCCGCGTGTCCCTATGACACCCCCAGACACCTGGGTCCCTCACACACCCTGGGGTGTCCCCACATGTCCCTATGACACCCCTGGGTCCCCCCACACCCTGGGGTGTCCCCATGTGTCCCCATGACACCCCCGGACGCCTGGGTCCCCCACACACCCTGGGGTGTCCACATGTGTCCCCATGACACCCCTGGGTCCCCCCACACCCTGGGGTGTCCCCATGTGTCCCCATGACACCCCTGTGTTCCCCCACACCTTGGGGTGTTCCCATGTGTCCCTATGACACCCCCGGACACCTGGGTCCCCCCCACACCCTGGGGTGTCCCCACATGTCCCTATGACACCCCTGGGTCCCCCCACACCCTGGGGTGTCCCCATGTGTCCCTATGACACCCTCAGATGTCTGGGTCCCCCCACACCCTGGGGTGTCCCCATGTGTCCCCATGACACCCCTGGGTCCCCCCCACACCCTGGGGTGTCCCCATGTGTCCCTATGACACCCCTGTGTTCCCCCACACCCTGGAGTGTCCCCACGTGTCCCTATGACACCCCTGGGTCCCCCCCCACGCTGGGGTGTCCCCATGACACCTCTGGGTCCCCCCATACCCTGGGGTGTCCCCACGTGTCCCTATGACACCCCCGGATGCCTGGGTCCCCCCCACACCCTGGGGTGTCCCCATGTGTCCCTATGACACCCCTGGGTCCCTCCCCACCCTGGGGTGTCCCTATGTGTCCCCATTGCACCACTGGGTCCCCCCCCACCCTGGGGTGTCCCCATGACACCTCTGGGTCCCCCCACACCCTGGGGTGTCCCCATGTGTCCCCATTGCACCCCTGGGTCCCCCCCCACCCTGGGGTGTCCCCACGTGTCCCTATGACACCCCCGGACGCCTGGGTCCCCCCTGACCCCCGGGGCGGGGGGGGTCCCTGTGCATCCCCCTGACCCCCATAATTTGCAGGCGAGCAGCCCCCCGCCCCCGCTGCCCCCGGCGCCCCCGGGTCCCCCTCGCCCCCCGCGGTGCCCCCCCAGGGCGCGGAGCCGGCGGGGGGGGCGCAGGGGGGGCCGGGGGGCGAGGAGGAGGAGGAGGAGAAGGCCAAGGCCAAGCGGCTGCTGTACTGCGCGCTCTGCAAGGTGGCCGTCAACTCCCTGTCCCAGCTGGAGGCGCACAACAAAGGTGGGGACACGGGGACACGGGGGAGACACAGGGACACTGTGGGGTCTGGGGACACGAGGGACATGGGGACACTGGAGGGCAGGTGGGTCTGGGGACATGGGGACATAGGATGTGGGGGTGACACGGGGACAATGGAGGGATGGGGGTCTGGGGACATAGGGACACAGCAGACATGGGGGACACAGGGACACGAGGGACATGGGGACACAGGGGACATGGGGGTGACACGGGGACAATGGAGGGATGGGGGTCTGGGGACATAGGGACACAGGGACACTGTGGGGTCTGGGGACATGAGGGACACGGGACATGGGGGTGACACAGGGTCACTGTGGGGTCTGGGGACACGAGGGACATGGGGACACAGGGGACATGGGGGTACGGGACATGGGGGTGACACGAGGACAATGGAGGGATAGGGGTCTGGGGACACAGGGACACTGTGGGGTCTGGGGACATGAGGGACATGGGGACACAGGGGACATAGGGGTGACACGGGGACAATGGAGGGATGGGGGTCTGGGGACATAGGGACACAGCAGACATGGGGGACACAGGGGACATGGGGGTGACATGGGGACAATGGAGGGATGGGGGTCTGGGGACATAGGGACACAGGGACACTGGGGTCTGGGGACACGAGGGACATGGGGACACAGGGGACATGGGTGACACGGGGACAATGGAGGGATGGGGGTCTGGGGACACGAGGGACATGGGGACATGAGGGACACGGGGACACGGGACATGGGGGTGACACAGGGATGCTGTGGGGCCTGGGGACACAAGGGACATGTGGACATGAGGGACATGGGGACACAGGGGACATGGGGGTGACACGGGGACAATGGAGGGATGGGGGTCTGGGGACATAGGGACACAGCAGACATGGGGGACACAGGGACACTGTGGGGTCTGGGGACACGAGGGACATGGGGACATGGGGACACGAGTGACATGGGGACACAGGGGACACAGGGGTGACACAGGGACACTGGGGCCTGGGGACACGAGGGACATGGGGACACAGGGGACATGGGGGTGACACGGGGACAATGGAGGGATGGGGGTCTGGGGACACAGGGACACTATGGGGTCTGGGGACACGAGGGACATGGGGACACGAGGGACATGGGGACACAGGGACACAGGGGCCGTGGGGGTGACACGGGGACTCTGGGGGGTCGGGGCCATGGGGCCATGGGGGGTGTGGGGGTCCCAGCTGCGGTTCCGCAGGCACGAAGCACAAGACGCTGGTGGAGGCGCGCAGCGGGCTGGGCCCCATCCGCGCCTTCCCGCGCCCGGGGGGGCCCGCGGGGACCCCCCCAGAGCCCCCCGAGCGCTCCTTCCACTGCCAGATCTGCAACGTGCGCCTCAACTCCGAGCTGCAGCTCAAGCAGGTACCGGGGACCCCGAGACCCCCCGGGACCCCCAGACACCCTCAGGAACCCCCCAAACCCACCCGGGACCCCCAGACACCCCTGGGACCCCCAGACACCTGAGGGACCCCCAACCCCCCTGGGACCCCCAGACACCCCAGGGAACCCCCAACCCCCGCCCTGGGACCCCCAGACACGCGAGGGACCCCCCAAACCCACCCGGGACCCCCAGACACCCCCGGGAACCCCAGACACCTGAGGGACCCCCCAAAGCCCCCCGAGACCCCCAGACCTCCCTGGGACCCCCAGGAACCCCCCAAACCCGCCCGGGACCCCCAGACACACAAGGGACCCCCAGACATGCAAGGGACCCCCCAAACCCACCCAGGACCCCCAGACACCCCTGGGACCCCCAGACACCTGAGGGACCCCCAGACCCCCCTGGGACCCCCAGACACCCCAGGAACCCCCCAAACCCGCCTGGGACCCCCAGACATGCGAGAGACCCCCCAAACCTGCCCGGGACCCCCAGACACCCCTGGGACCCCCAGACACCTGAGGGACCCCCAACCCCCCTGGGACCCCCAAACCTGCCCGGGACTCCCAGACACCTGAGGGACCCCCCAAACCTGCCCGGGACCCCCAGACACCTCTGGGACCCCCAGACACCTGAGGGACCCCCAACCCCCCTGGGACCCCCAGACACCCCCCCAGATCCTCATGGGACCCCACCCAAACCATCCTAAGACCCCAGACCCCGCCCCCCCCCAAATGCTTTTGGGAGCCCCCCCAGCTCCACTTGACTCCCCTACTCCCAGCTGCCTGGGTCCCCTGACCCCCCCCGCTCCCCGGACGCCTGGGTCCCCTGGCCCCCCCCACTCCCCGGACGCCTGGGTCCCCTGACCCCCCCCCCACTGCCCGGACGCCTGGGTCCCCTGACCCTCCCTTGCCCCCCCAGCACATCTCCAGCCGGCGGCACCGGGACGGGGTGGCCGGGAAGCCCAATCCCCTGCTGAGCCGCCACAAGAAGCCGCGGAGCCCCCCAGAGCTGGTATGGGGGCTATAGGGTGGGGGGGGTGCCCGAGGGTATCTATAGGGTGACTGGGGGCATCTCAGGGGGTGCCCCATGGGGTTGGCGGGGGGACTGGGGGTATCTATAGAGTGCTTGGGGTTATCTATGGGGTGATAAGAGCATCTATAAGGTACCCAATGTCTATAGGATGTTTGGGGGTATCTATAGGGTGCCGTGAAGGGAGCATGGAGATGGGGGGTGCCAACAAGTGGGGGTATCTATAGGGTTGCTGGGGGTATCCTGGGGGTATCTGTAGGGTTACTGGGGTATCTATAGGGTTACTGGGGTATCTTGGGGTATCCATAGGGTTGCTGGGGTATCTTGGAGGTATCCTGGGGGTATCTTATAGGGTTGTTGGGGTATCCTGGGGGTATCTGTAGGGTTACTGGGGTATCTTGGTGGTATCCTGGGGGTATCTATAGGGTTGTTGGGGTATCTTGGGGTATCCTGGGGGTATCTATAGAGTTGCTGGGGTATCTTGGGGGTATTCTGGGGGTACATATAGGGTTGCTGGGGTATCTTGGAGGTATCCTGGGGGTATCTGTAGGGTTACTGGGGTATCTTGGGGGTATCTATAGGGTATCTGTAGGGTTGCTGGGGTATCCTGGGGGTATCCTGGGGGTATCTATAGGGTTGCTGGGGTATCTTGGTGGTATCCCGGGGGTATCTACAGGGTTCCTGGGGGTGCCCCATGAGACGAGGGGGTGAGATCTCGGGTGCCCCAGAGGGGGTTGGTGGGACCTGGGAGTACTTAGGTGGGGGGGGGTCTCTGGGGGTGCCCCCCCTGACCCCCATGTCCCCCCCCCCCTCAGGCCTCGCTGCCGTTCCCCAAGGAGCTGCCCAAAGCCCTGGCGGGGGGGGGGCTGCTGCCGCCCCCCCTGGCCCTGGCAGCCGCCGCCGCTGCCATGGCTGCCCCCCCGCTGGCCCTGCGCCCCCCCGGGCCCCCCCTCCTGCCCGGGCCCCCCCTGGCCCCCGCGCTGCTGCGCCCCGCGCCCGGGCCCCTGCGCCCCGCACATGCGCCCCTGCTCTTCTCCCCATACTGACCCCCCCCCCCCGGCAACCGTTGCCTGGCAACCATCACCTGGCAACCGGTACCCAGCAACCAGGCAAGTGGTACCTGAAAAGCATCACTCAGCAACTGTTGCCCGGCAACCGGTACCTGGCAACAGTCACCCAGCACCCCCCCACCCCAGCGCAACCCAGCAACTGTTGCCAGGCAACCGGGCAGGGGCGGTTACCCAGCAACCATCCCAGAATGGTTCCCTGGCAACAGTTGCCCAGCAACCAGCCACCAATGGGTACCCGGTGAAGGAACCCGGAAATCTGCCCGGCAACAGCATTGCCGTGGCAATGGTTACCTGGCAACAGGCCCCACCCACCCAGCAATGGTTACCTGGCAACACCTCCCCCCCCCGCTCCACCCCGTGATGGTTCCCTGGTAACCCGCCTGACAACGGTTACCTGGCAACAGGACCGGCAACGGTTGCCTGGCAACCAGGAGATGATGTTTACCCAGCAATGGTACCCAGCAGTGGTTGCCTGGCAACCATGTCCAGCATCCCCACCTGACAGAGGGACCCAGCCATGGTCCCTGGCAACCGTTTCCTAGTAACCATATCCCAGCAACCGTGCTCGGCAACAGCCCCCGCCCCCCCCTCCCCCCCCCCGGCTGCTCCCGGGGCTCAGTGACTATTTTTTAACTGGAATTGGGATATTTGGCAGGATAACGATGAGTCCCCCCCCTTATCCCCCCCGGCCCCACTGCACAACTCCCGCGGGGACGGGGAACCCCCCCAGAGCCCAGGGTGGGATTGGGGGGTCCGGGGGGGGGGTCCCCAGTGTGTTTTGTGTGTGTGTGTGTGTGTGTGTGTGTGTCCCCGGCACCTCAGGGATCTGCTAAGCAATCAGTGATGGCTGAAGGGAGCCCGTCCCCCCCGCCCCGGCCAGGGTGTCCCCCCCAAACCCACAGTGTCCCCCCCAACCCCAGGGTGCCCCCCCAAGCCATGACCTCTTGCACTGAGGGCAGCAAGCCCCGCACACCCCCCATGGGGGGGGACCCATTCACTCCCCCCTAAACAAACCCCAGGACCCCCCCCCCCCCCCCCCACTTGGCCCAGCCCATTGCAATAATGAGGGGGGGGTCCAGGGCACCCCCCACCCTGTAAATAGCGCTCCCCCCCCCCAGCCCGGTATTGCCCCACAAACACTGTGCCCCCCCCCCATCACTGTGCCCTCCCTTTAGTGCCCCCCACGATCACTGTGCCCCCCCGCACTGAGCACTCCCATCACTGTGACCCCCCCTTATCACCCCCCCACTATCACTGTGCCCCCCCTCCTTATCACTACACACCCCCCCAAATCCTTATTGCCCCACAACTGGCACTGCCCCCCCCAACTTGCACCCTCCCCACCCCGTTCCTTATTGTCCCCCCAACTTGGCACTGGCCCCCCCACTTTCCCGGTGCCCCCCCCCCCAAGTCAATACTGTGATTTAAGCAAAGCAATAGCAGGCAGGGGGGTGAGGGGGGGACAGGATTTGGGGGGGGGGCACAGAGCCTTGTCCCCCCCCCAGCATCCACCTGTCCCCATGTTCCCCCCCCCAGCTTTGCCCCAATAAATGATGACGTTTGAGCTCCTGGTTTTGTTCTTGTTAGGGGGGGGACAGGAGGTTTGGGGGCCCCCCCACCCAGGGCAAGAGGGAACCCCCCACACATCATTTGGGACACCAGATCCCCCCCGGACGCCTGGGTCCCCCCTGCATGGATGGGGGGGGGCGGCGCAGGGACAGATGAGACCACACACAGGATTTGGGGGGGGGGGGGGGGGGGTGACATGTTGGGGGGCACATGGGGGGTCCGGGGGGGGGGTCACGCTAATGCAGCAGCGTCCACTTGATTTGCTCCTTCGCCGACTGCAGCACCTGGGGGGGGGGACACGGCGTTGGGGGGGGGGGGGACACCCATGGGTGCTGGGGGGGACACATGGAGGGGCCAGGGGGGGTCGCGCTAACGCAGCAGCGTCCACTTGATTTGCTCCTTCGCCGACTGTAGCACCTGGGGGGGGACACGGTGTTGGGGGGGGGAAACCCGTGGGTGCTGGGGGGACATATGGGGGGGGGGCAGAGGCACCCAGGTGGCACTGGGGGGGGGCACACGGCGGGGGGGCACAGGGGCACCCATGGGTGGGGGGACATCGCGGGGGGCCTCAGGGACACCCAAGTGACACTGGGGACACCCAGGAGTTGGGTGTCCTTGGGTCGGGGGGGGCAACACCAGCCCTGGCGGGGGGTCCTGGGTGGGGGGGGGGGGGGGTTCCAGGGTGTCCCAGGTGGGGGTCCTGATGGGGACATGGGGACATACCTGTGACACTGTCTGCTCCGTGAGGGGCACATCCTCGCCCTGTGACACAATGGGGGGGGGGGTGAGTGCTTGGGGGGCACCCATGACCCCCCCCCATGACCCCCCCCATGGCCCCCCACTCCTGACCCCCCCGTACCCGCACGGCCACGCGATGAACCACTTGCTGGGGGTCGCTCTCCAGGACGACGCTGCGGAATTTAGGGGGGGGGACACGGAGCCATCAGCACCCAGTGACCCCCCCGTGGGGCCCGGTGGCACCTGTTGGGGGGGACAGACCTCGGGGAGGGGGGACACGGGGACTCACCCCCCATCCACAATCTCGTCCATGGCCAGGAACAGCCCCTCCATGTTCTCTAGCAGCGCCCGCTTCTCCACGTTTTTCCTGGGGGGGGGGACATGCTCAGCGCCCCCCCACACCCACAATGGGACCCCCCCCAGTATGGGGAACCCACCTGCAATGGGGACCCCCCCACAATGAGACCCCAGGTAATAGGACCCCCCCAAAACCAGCACCCCCCAGCAATGGGAACCCCCCTGGAATGGGACACCCAACAATGGGGACCCCCCCACAATGGGACACCAGGTAATAGGACCCCCCCAAAACCAGCACCCCCCAGCAATGGGAACCCCCCTGGAATGGGACACCCCACAATGGGATCCCACCCGCAATGGGGACCCCCCCACAATGGGACCCCAGGTAATGGGACCCTCCCAAAACCAGCACCCCCCCAGCAATGGGAACCCCCCTGGAATGGGACACCCCACAATGGGATCCCCCAAAACCAGGACCCCTCAGCAATGGGAGCTACCCCTACAATGCGGAACCCCCACAATGGGATCCCCCAAAACCAGGACCCCCCTGCAATGGGGACCCCCCCACAATGAGGACCCCCACAATGGGACTCCCCCACAATGGGATCCCCCAAAACCAGGACCCCCCCAGCAATGGGAACTCCCCCCACAATGGGAATCCCCTCAACAACGGGAACCCACCCAACAATGGGAACCCCCCCAGGATGTGATCCTGTGCTCCCCCCCCCTCCAAACCATAGGTGACACCCCCCAGAATACAGGTCCTACCAGGACCTCTGTGCCCCCCCCAGACCCCCAGGTGCCCCCCAGGACCTCTGTGCCCCCCCGCTCCCCCTACCGCAGCATCTGGCTGAGGGAGTCGAACAGGCAGTTGAGCACGGCCGTGAGCATCAGCTGGGGACGGGGGGGGACACGGTGTCACACCCCCGGAGACACCCCCCGGTGACCCTCCCATGTCCCCTCCATCCTGTCCCCTCTGTGTTCCCCCCATCCCCATGTCACCCCCCCAACCTGCAACCCCCCATGTCACCCCCCCAACCTGCAACCCCCCATGTCACATCCCCAATCTGCAACCCCCCATGTCACCCCCCCATGTCACCCCAACCTGCAACCCCAACATGTCACCCCCCCAACCTGCAACCCCCCCATGTCACACCCCCAACCTACAATCCCCCATGTTACCCCCCCATGTCACCCCCCCATGTCACCCCCCCCAACCTGCAACCCCAACATGTCACCCCCCAACCTGCAACCCCAACATATCACCCCACATGTCACCCCCTCAACCTGCAACCCCCCCATGTCACCCCCCATGTCACACTCCCAACCTGCAACCCCCCCATGTCACCCCCCATGTCACCCCAACCTGCAACTCCCCCCATGTCACCCCCCATGTCACACCCTCAACCTGCAACCCCCCATGTCACCCCTCCATGTCACCTCAACCTGCAACCCCCCCATGTCACCCCTCATGTCACCCCCCCAACCTGTAACCCCCCATGTCACCCTCTCCATGTCACCCCCCCAACCTGCAACCCCAACATGTCACCCCCCCAACCTGCAACCCCCCCATGTCACCCCAACCTGCAACCCCCCATGTCACCCCCCATGTCACACCCCCAACCTGCAACCCCCCATGTCACCCCCCATGTCACACCCCCAACCTGCAACCCCCCCATGTCACCCCCTCCAAGTCACCCCAACCTGCAACCCCAACATGTCACCCCCCAACCTGCAACCACCCCATGTCACCCCTCCATGTCACCCCTTCAACCTGCAACCCCAACATATCACCCCCCATGTCACCCTCCAACCTGCAACCCCTCCATGTCACCCCAAACTGCAACCCCCCCGTGTCACCCCCCATGTCACCCCCCCAACCTGCAACCCCCCCATGTCACCCCCTCCATGTCACCCCAACCTGCAACCCCAACATGTCACCCCCCCAACCTGCAACCCCCCATGTCACCCCCATGTCCCACCCCCCAACCTCCAACCCCCCATGTCACCCCTCATGTCCCCAAGCCACCCCGCTGGCGTGTCCCCCCCACCTTGTCCCCCCCCGCGATGTCCCCACATTGTCCCCAACCCACCTCGTTCTCGTAGGAGCTGCCAATGACGTAGAAATACAGGTCGATGCTGCTCTTGTAGACCACGGTCAGACCCTCCAACAGCGCGATCTCGCCTGTGGGGACATCGCTGTCACCTCCCCGTGTCCCCAGTGTCCCCGCGGGGGTGGCGGCCCCCTCGGGGGGGGGACACGCGTGTCCCTTGTCCCCCCGTCACGCACTGTCGGTGCGGTGGGTCTTGTTGAAGATGTTCTTCTCGAAGGTTTTCTGCTCCTTGACGCTGGGGTACGTGTCATCGTAGTACTGAGGGGACAGTGGCACTTGGGGACACTTGGGGACATGGGAGGAGTCCCCCCCCGGGCCACCAACCCCATCCCCATGTCCTAGTGCCATCAAACATCCCCCCAATGTCCCCGTCCCTTCCCTGTGCCACCAAACACCCCCCAATGTCCCCGTCCCACCAAACATCCCTTTGTTGGTGCCACATGTCGCCTGTGTCACCTCCCACCCCCCCGATTGTCCCCAGCCCTGTCCCCATGTCCCTGTGCCACCAAACATCCCCCCAATGTCCCCGTCCCACCAAACATCCCTTTGTTGGTGCCACATGTCACCTGTGTGTGTCACCTCCCACCCCCACCGATTGTCCCCAGCTCTGTCCCCATGTCCCTGTGCCACCAAACACCCCCCAATGATCCCGTCCCTTCCCTGTGCCACCAAACACCCCTAAATGTCCCCGTCCCACCCCCACCGATTGTCCCCAGCCCTGTCCCCTCCGTGTCACCGCGTCCCCCACCTTGGCGAACAGCCGCTCGCCGTCGTTGTCCAGGATGATGACGGCTTTGACGGTGTAGAGCGATGGTTCCTGCGGGGACACCGCCGATGTCACCCAGGGGACACCCGCTGGGGACACCCGGTGGCACCGCGACCCCCTGGCACCTGTGTGGCACTGCAGTGGCACCGGGGACATGGGGACCGAGCCTGTGACCGGGACCCCTGTCCAGTGAGGGGTCCCTGTCCCATCGGTGTCACCGTTCCTGTTATTGTCCCCATCACTGTCAGTGTCCCCATAGGTGTCACCATCACTGTCAGTGTCCCCGTCCCTGTTATTGCCCCTGTCAGTGTCCCCATCCCTGTTATTGTCCCCATCAGTGTCCCTGTCTCTCTCACTGCCACCATCAGTGTCACTGTCAATGTCAATGTCCCCATCCCTGTTGTTGTCCCCATCAGTGTCACCTTCCTGTTGCTGTCCCCATCAGTGTCTCCATCACTGTCCTCATCAGTGTCACTGTCTCTGTCAGTGTCCCTGTCCCTCTTATTGTCCCTATCAGTATCCCTGTCCCCATCACTGTCCCCATCAGTGTCCCCATCCCTATCACTGTCCCCCCATCAGTGTCACTGTCCCCATCAGTGTCCCCATCCCTATCACTGTCCCCATCAGTGTCACCGTCACTGTCAGCAGCCCCATCAGCATCCCCGTTGCTGTTATTGTCCCCATCAGTATAACTGTTACTGTCCCCATCAGTGTCCCCATCACTGTCTGTGTCCCAAACGGTGTCCCCATCACTGTCAGTGTCCCTGTCAGTGTCACCGTCACTGTCAGTGTCCCATCACTATCCCCATCAGTGTCCCCATCACTATCAGTATCCCCATTGGTGTCCCCGTCCCTGTCACTGTCCCCATCAGTATCCCCATCGCTGTCCCCATCGCTGTCCCCGTGGATCCGGGTGTTCCCGAGCTCCCGGGACCAAGTTCTGTGATGCACTGACTGTCCGTAGCCACAGCCGGAGTGTAGGACAGAACCTCGCCCCGGGCGCTGCCAGCTCGCCAACGGCCACCGAGGGCCACCAAGGGCCACCAAGGGCCACCGAGGGCCACCGAGGGCTACCGGGGGCCACCGAGGGCCACCAAGGGCCATTGAGGGCTACTGAGGGCCACCAACAGCTATTGACAACCACCAACAGCCACAATAACCACTGAGGGTCACCAATGGCCACCAAGGACCACCGAGGGCCACCAAGGGCCACCAAGGGCCACCAAGGGCCACTGAGGGCCACCAATGGCCACTGAGGGCTACCAAGTGCCACCGAGGGCTACCGAGGGCCACCAAGGGCCACTGAGGGCTACCAAGGGCCACCAATGGTCACCAAGGGCCACCAATGGTCACCAAGGGCCACTGAGGGCTACCAAGGGCCACCAAGGGCCACCCATGGCCACCAAGGGCCACCAATGGCTATTGACAACCACCAACAGCCACAATAACCACTGAGGGTCACCAATGGCCACCAAGGACCACCGAGGGCCACCAAGGGCCACCAAGGGCTATGGACAACCACCAACAGCCACAATAACCACTGAGGGTCACCAATGGCCACCAAGGGCCACCAATGGTCACCAAGGGCCACTGAGGGCTACCAACGGCCACCAATGGTCACCAAGGGCCACCCATGGCCACCAACGGCCACCAACGGCTCTTGACAATCACCAACAGCCACAATAGACACCAAGGGCCACCAACAGGCACCGAGGGCCACCAAGGGTCACCAATGGGCACCAAGAGCCACCAATGGCCACCAAAAGCCACCAGTGGCCACCAGCAACAGCCACTATCCATGGCCACCCCCCAAGGGCCCCTGTCACCCCCGCTGGGGACAGTCACCCTGGCAGGATGAGGCCACCCAGGGGCACCTGGGAATGTCCCCCCCCACACTGACCCCCGTTTGCCCCATTGCCCCCCATACACCCCCATTTACTCCCCATTTCCCCCCTCACCGCCCCCATTGACTCCCCCCGCATTTCCTCCACCGGCCCCCCCAAGTTCACCCCAATTGCTCCCCCATTTATCCCCCCATTTACTCCACTGGCAGCCCCAGTTGACCCCCATTTACCCCCCCATTGCCCCCCAGTTTACCCCCCTCACTACCCCCCATTTCCCCAGTTTACCCGCCATTTCCCCCACCTCACCCCCGAGCCCCCCCCATTCCCCCCCTTCCCCACCCCGCACCCCAACCGCCGCCCTCCAGTCTCTCCCATTAACTCCCATTAACCCCCATTAAGGCCGCGGCCCCCCCGGCCCCGCCGCCCTCACCAGGATCAGCGCCTCCATTTTGCGCCCGCCGCTGCCGACGTGGAGCCGGAAGAGGGGCCGCCGCTCATTGGCTGCTCGCCTGCCAGTCACGCCCTTGGGGGCCGCCCCTCCGGGCTGATTAGACGAGCCGATAATCTAGCTGGCCTATCGCGACGCAGCTACGCGCGGAGGGCGGGCTAGCTTTTCCCGCCCTTCCCGCGGTGGTCTCTGATTGGACAGGCGAGCCGTCCGTCACGGCCGCGCCGCACTCCCGGAAGCCACGGGGGCGGCGCAGTTCCCATGGTGACCAGGGAAGCGCTGACGTCACCCCTTTGCCAGGTTCACCCTGCGGTTGGGTGGCTCGCCAACCACGTGACCGGAAGCGTTTGCCCTTTCAGTGCTTGGCTACATGCCCATAGGTGGGCGGGGCCACCTGTGACCTTTGGCTTCTGTAGGGTCAGGAGGGGACATGGGGACACAAGTGGGGGACATGGGGACACATGGGATATGGGGGACATGGGGACACGTGGGATATGGGGGATGTGGGGACATATGGGGACACCAGGGGACAAGTGGGGTGCGGGGGGACATGAGGAATGTGGGGGGACAAAGGTGACAAAGGGGGGACACAGGGACCCAGCAGCATCCCAGCGTCACCGCAGGGGGGATGGGACACCCGGATGCCTGGGTCCCTCCATGCGGTTTTGGGGTGGGGGGGTGGCGGATGCCCTGGGCCCCACTGATAACGCTGGGGGTGTCACACGTGTCCCCTGTATCCCCCCCCCCCCCCACCCCGCCGTGTCCCCCGCGGGGGCCCAGAGTTGGGCAACCGCCAGTGGCTTCCTGCACCCGGACGCCTGGGTCCCCCGGGGAGGGGGGGGGGGGGGTGGGGGGGACAGGGAGGGACGCACAAGTGTCCCCTGTCACTGGCCCCCAACCCCTGTGTCCCCTTGTCCCCCTGACCCCACCAGTGTCCCCCCGTTGTGTCCCCTTATCCCTGTGACCCCATGATTGTCCCCATGTCCCCCTGTTGTGTCCCCTTGTCCCTGTGACCCCATAATTGTCCCCATGTCCCCCCGTTGTGTCCCCTTGTCCCTGTGACCCCATGATTGTCCCCATGTCCCCCTGTTGTGTCCCCTTGTCCCTGTGACCCCATAATTGTCCCCATGTCCCCCCGTTGTGTCCCCTTGTCCCTGTGACACCATAATTGTCCCCATGTCCCCCCCTTGTGTCCCTTCGTCCCTGTGACCCCATGATTGTCCCCATGTCCCCCCCTTGTGTTCCCTTGTCCCTGTGACCCCATAATTGTCCCCATGTCCCCCCCTTGTGTCCCCTTGTCCCTGTGACCCCATGACTGTCCCCATGTCCCCCCGTTGTGTCCCCTTATCCCTGTGACCCCATGATTGTCCCCATGTCCCCCCGTTGTGTCCCCTTGTCCCTGTGACCCCATGATTGTCCCCATGTCCCTCCGTTGTGTCCCCTTGTCCCTGTGACCCCATGACTGTCCCCATGTCCCCCCGTTGTGTCCCCTTATCCCTGTGACCCCATGATTGTCCCCATGTCCCCCCGTTGTGTCCCCTTGTCCCTGTGACCCCATGATTGTCCCCATGTCCCCCCGTTGTGTCCCCTTGTCCCTGTGACCCCATGATTGTCCCCATGTCCCCCCCTTGTGTCCCCTTGTCCCTGTGACCCCATAATTGTCCCCATGTCCCCCAGCTGTGTCCCCTTGTCCCTGTGACCCCATAATTGTCCCCATGTCCCCCCGTTGTGTCCCCTCGTCCCTGTGACCCCATAATTGCCCCCATATCCCCCAGCTGCGTCCCCTTGAAGTTAATAGATATATTGTAAATAAGAAACTAATCAATTAGTGATGTAAATGAGCGCTAATTGCGCCTGTGCCGATGTGGGGAGGGCAACCTGGAGCCCCTCAAAGGGGCTGCAGTACCGGTACCCGCCACTGGGTGGCAGCAAAGACCGCGGAATAACCCCCCCCGGGTACCCCGTTGATGCGACCGGTTCTTAACATTGATGTATTTTGGGTTAAAAACCCGCAATAATTGTAATCAACACTCAATAATTATAATCCACACGCAATAATTATAATCAACACGCAATAATTGTAATCCACACGCAATAATTGTGCGTGTATAAGCAACGCAAGCACGTTGGGTGCACTTTGGATGATGATTCCCCAGCCGCTGTCAATAAAACGCCAATTAACACTCTAATTAAGTTTATTCCTCCGTTTCACCTGTGTCCCCCAATTGCACCCACGTGTGTCCCCCTCCTCTTGTCCCCGTGTCCCCATGACGTCCCCTATTTTGTCGCCGCACCCCCCGTTTCCCCACCCCCTTGTCACCCTTTTGTGTCCCCCATTCCAGTGTCCCCACCCCCCCCCCCCCCCGGGTTCCTGCCCCCCCCCCCCCGCGTTGTCCCCAGGGTGTCCCCGGGGCGGGTCCCCCGTCCCAGCGCTGGGGGTGGCGCTGCCGGGCCCGTTACTTGTCCCCGCGTGTCCCCGCGTGTCCCCGCGTCCCGCCGGGCAGCAGGTGGGTCCCGGTAATGGGGGGGCGGGCAGGGAGCAGAGAGAACACGGGCAGGATTGGGGTGCAGACAGGGAGCAGGACGCAGGAAGGGATTGGGGTGCAGGCAGGGACAGGCAGGAGCAGGCAGAGTGCAGGCAGGATACAGATATAACACAGGCAGGACACGGGTAGGACACAGGCAGGGACAAGAAGGGACAGGCAGGATTTGGGGTGCAGGCAGGGATATGCAGGAGCAGGCAGAGTGCAGAGAGCAGGGACAGGCAGGACACGGGCAGGGATGGGCAGGGATTGGCAGGGACAAGAAGGGACAGGCAGGGACAAGAAGGGACAGGCAAGACACAGGCAGGACAGGCAGGGACAAGAAGGGACAGGCAGGACACAGGCAGGACAGGCAGAACACAGGCAGGGACAAGAAGGGACAGGCAGGGACAAGAAGGGACAGGCAGGGACAGGCAGGGCACAGATAGAATGCAGGCAGGGACAGGTAGGGACAAGAAGGGACGGGCAGGGTAGCCAGGGACAAGAAGGGACCGGCAAGACACAGGCAGGACAGGCAGGGACAAGAGGGGACAGGCAAGACACAGGCAGGGGCAAGAAGGGACAGGCAAGACATAGGCAGAACACAGGCAGGGACAAGAAGGGACAGGACACAGGCAGGACAGGCAGGGACAAGAAGGGACACGACACAGGCAGAACACAGGCAGGGACAGGCAGGGACAGGCAGGACACAGGCAGAACAGGCAGGGACAAGAGGGGACATGCAGGACACAGATAGAACACAGGCAGGGACAGGTAGGGACAAGAGGGGACCGGCAAGACACAGGCAGGACAGGCAGGGACAAGAGGGGACAGGACACAGGCAGAACACAGGCAGGGACAGGCAGGGACAGGCAGAACACAGGCAGGGACAGGCAGGGTGTCCTGGCCGAGCGCCAGCGCGTTGGTGACACGGGGACCCGGCTCAGCCCCGGGCGGGAACAGCCGGAAACGGCCCCAACGGCTGCGGGGAGCGGGGGGGACATGGGGACACACACACACACACACACATTGGGGGGGGGGGGGGAGGGGGGTGGCGGCGACGCCGCTCGGTCCTTGTGCAACGTCCCGGCGTTGGGCAACGCGGTGGCGCAAGGTGGGTGGCGCCTGGGGGCACCCATGGGTGGGGGCATCGCTCCCCCCATTGCACCCCATTACCCTCGCTGCACCCTGAAAGCAGAAGTGGGAGCGGGAAGGGACCCAGGCGTCCTGCGGAGGGGTCAGTGTGTGCCCCCCCCATAACCCCTTATCTGGGGCGGCAGGAGGAGGCGACGCTGCAGCTTCGACATGGGGGACCCCGAGGTGAGCGGGGGGGTCTCAGAGGGTGGGGGTCGCACTGGGGAGGGTTGAGGGGGGGTCTGTGTGTCTGGGGGGGTGTGACATGGGAGGTCAGGGTCATGGGTGGGGACTGAGGGGGGTCTGGGGATGATTCGGGGACTGAGGGGGGCGCTAGGACCCGGAGGGCTCCTGGGGGGCCATGGGGGCGGGGCTATGGGCCGCCTGCAGCCAATCAGAGCCAACGAGGCGCTTTGTCCCACAGACGCTGGGGGCGCTTGGGGAGCTGGGGGGGCGGTACCTGCCCTTGGCTCCGCCCACAGCCCCGCCCCCGCCGGGCCCCGCCGAGGTGGAGATCACGTGGCAGGAGATCCTGTCGCTCAGCGAGCTGCAGGTGGGCCACGCCCCCTCAGTGTGGCCACGCCCCCTCAGTGTGGCCACGCCCCCCTCCGCAGGCTCCTACCGCCCCCTGCCGGCCACCAGGGTGCACCCCAAAACGTTCCTGCCTTGAGACCCCCATTATATCCCCCCACTGCACCCCCCTGCCTCTGAACCTTGAGACCTCCATTGTACCCCCCCCCCTCATTGCACTCACCTCCCCATAGCACCCCTGAGACCCTCATTATACCCTCCCACTGCACCCCCCTGCCTCTGACCCCCCTGAGACCCCCATTGTAACCCCCCCCAATTGCACCCCCCTCCCAATTGCACCCCCCTCCCAATTGCACCCACCTCCCCCTGGCACCCCTGAGACCCCCATTATACCCCCCCACTGCACCCCCCCTCCCAATTGCACCCACCTCCCCCTGGCACCCCTGAGACCCCCATTATACCCCCCCACTGCACCCCCCCTCCCAATTGCACCCACCTCCCCCTGGCACCCCTGAGACCCCCATTATACCCCCCCACTGCACCCCCCCTCCCAATTGCACCCACCTCCCCCTGGCACCCCTGAGACCCCCATTGTAAACCCCCCACTGCACCCCCCTCCCAATTGCAGCCACCTCCACATAGCACCCCTGAGACCCCCATTATAACCCCCCCCAATTGCACCCACCTCCCCCTGGCACCCCTGAGACCCCCATTATACCCCCCAACTGCACCCCCTGCCTCTGAACCCCCTGAGACCCCCATTATAACCCCCCCCAATTGCACCCCCCTCCCAATTGCACCCGAGACCCCCATTGTAACCCCCCCCCAACTGCACACCCCTCCGAATTGCACCCCCCTCCCAATTGCACCCACCTCCCCCTGGCACCCCTGAGACCCCCATTGTAAACCCCTCACTGCACTCCCCTCCCAATTGCAGCCACCTCCACATAGCACCCCTGAGACCCCCATTATACCCCCCCACTGCACCCCCTGCCTCTGACCCCCCTGAGACCCCCATTGTAACCCCCCCCTAATTGCACCCCCCTCCCCCTGGCACCCCTGAGACCCCCATTGTAACCCCCCAATTGCACCCCCCTCCCCTGGCACACCCATTGTCCCCACGCCCATCCCCTGACCCCCCCCCAATTTCCTCCCCCCGGGCCACCCCCCCCTGACCCCCTTTCTCCCCCCAGGGTCTGGACGTGTCACCCGCCCCCCCCTTTCCCCCCCGCGCCCCCTCCGCTCTGCCCCCCCGCTCCGCCGCTGCCGCCGCCCCGCTGGCCGCTGCCGCTGCCGCCCGAGGCGCTGGTGGCTCTGCCGGCCGAGTCGTTCCGAGCCGCGCTGGGCCGGGCGCGCCTGTCGGGGGCGGAGGTGGCGCTGGCCCGCGACATCCGCCGCCGCGCCAAGAACAAGGTGGCGGCGCAGAGGTGCCGGCGCCGCAAGCTGGAGGCGATCGCGGGGCTGCGGGAGGAGCTGGGCCGCCTGGGGCGGGAGCGGGAGCGGCTGCTCAGGGTGCGCGGGGGGCTGCGCAGGGACCTGGCCAGGGTGGCGGCCATGGTGCGGGGGGCCATGGGGAACGGGGGGGGGCCGGGGAACGGGGGGGGGGCTGGGGGATGAGGGGGTGATGGGGAGTGGGGGGGTCCTGGGGAATGGGGGGGTGATGGGGAGTGGGGGGGTCCTGGGGAATGAGGGAGTCCTGGACAATGGGGGGGTCCTGGGGAATGAGAGAGTGATGGGGAGTGGGGGGATCGTGGGGAATGGGGGGGTCCTGGGGAATGGAGGAGTCCTGGACAATAGGGGAGCCCTTGACAATGCGGGGGTCCTGGGGAATGAGGGAGTGATGGGGAGTGGGGGGGTCCTGGGGAATGGGGGGGTCCTGGACAATAGGGGAGCCCTTGACAATGCGGGGGTCCTGGGGAATGAGGGAGTGATGGGGAATGGGGGGGTCCTGGACAATGGGGGGGTCCTGGGGAATGAGGGAGTGATGGGGAATGGGGGGGTGATGGGGAGTGGGGGGGTCCTGGACAATAGGGGAGCCCTCGACAATGGGGGGGTCCTAGGGAATGAGGGAGTCCTAGACAATGGGGGGGTCCTGGGGAATGCAGAGCTTATGGGGAATGGGGGGGTCTTGGGGGACAGGGTGGTCCTGGACAATGGGGGGACGCTGGGGGTGCTGGGGAATGGGGGGGGTCCAGGGGGATGGGGGGATCTTGGGGCCAATGGGGAATGGGGGGACCCTGAGGAATGAAGAGCTGATGGGGAACGGGGGGTTCTTGGGGGCCCTGGGGGTGCTGGGGAATGGGGGGGTCCCAGGGAATGTGGAGGTGATGGGGCACAGGGAGGTCTTGGGGGACAAAGGTATCCTGGGGGACATGGGGGTGACAGGGAATGGGGTGCCCCTGGGGGTGCTGGGGGACATTGGGGTCCTGGGGCACAGGGGGGTGATGGAGGATGAGGAGCTGCCCCCCCCCAAAAGCCTTGGGCTGCACCTGGCACCCAATGCAGGGGGCACATTGGGGGAATGAGGGGGGGCTGCACCCCATGGGGAGCGGGGGAGGCTTGGGTGCACCCCAGAGCACCCCTGTACCTGATGGGGTGCTGGGGGGCCCTTGGGTGCTCATGGTGCCATTGTGAACCCCATAGAGCCCAAGGGCACCACTGGGTGACCCCTGTGCCCCATGGCACCCTTGGGTGACACCTGAACCCCCTGGGGTGCTGGGGGGTCCTTGGGGTGACATCTTGTACCCCACAGAGCCCCACAGCACCCTTGGGTGCCCCCTGCACCCCACTGCACCCTTGGGTGCTCCCACATCCCCAGAGCCCAATGAACCCAGGGTCCTGTCCCCAGTGTCCCCTGTACCACCCCGGGGTGTCCCCAGCACCCCCCAGCTCTGCAGGTGACATCCTGGGGACACCCCATCACTGTCACCTCTATAAACAGACAATAAACCAGCTTGGATGGGGCCAGCACCTGTGTCACCTGTCACCTCCTGTCCCAGCACCCTGGGGTGACACATTCCTGCCACCTCTATTCCTTCTCTGTCCCTCCAGGGCAAGGAGGTGTCACCCTGTCACCTTAATTCAGGTGACACATCCGTTACTCCTTCCCAGCCTGGGGTGTCACAGCCTGTCACCTCCTGTCCCTGTCTCCTGGGGTGACATGTGGCTCTCACTTTCCCTGTGGTCCCCACAACCTCATCCCCCCCCTTCTCTGTCCCCATTTTGTCCCCTCGCTTCTCAGCCCCAGCCCTGTCCCCTCTGTCCTCATCCCTTCTCCTGCTCCCCAGTGCCACCCTGTCCCCTCCATCCTTGTCCCCATCATCTCAATCACAGAGTCACCCTGTCCCCTCTATCTTTATCCCCATCATCTCCATCACTTCCCCATCACAGTGTCACCCTGTCCCCTCCACCTTTATCCCCATCATCTCCATCACAGTGTCACCTTGTCCCCTCCATCCTTGTCCCCATCATCTCCATCACTTCCCCATCACAGTGTCACCTTGTCCCCTCCATCTTTATCCCCATCATCTCCATCACAGTGTCACCCTGTCCCCTCCACCTTTATCCCCATCATCTCCATCACAGTGTCACCCTGTCCCCTCCACCTTTATCCCCATCATCTCCATCACCTCCCCATCAGTGTCACCTTGTCCCCTCCACCCCTGTCCTCTCCCTGTGCCCACAAACGGGTCACAATTACAAAAACACCCTTTTTAAAAATTTATTTACAACCCCCCCGCCCCCCCCCGGCGAATCCAACACCTCAGGGGTCCCACGGGCGCTGTAAAGAAGGGGACAGTTGTGAGGGGGGTGTCCCCAACCCCAGGGGTGCTCCCAGTTTCCCCTCACCCCCCCACATTGTCCCCACACTCACCTGTTGCTGCCCATGGGCTCATTTACCAGCAGCTCCTAGAAGAGCAAAAAGTGGGTGTTAGTGACATGGGGGGGTGACAAGGGACAATAGGGAGGGGACAGACACAGAAACTGCTCTTACCTACAGCGTCCGCGGTGCTGCGGGGGGGGGGAATTGGGATTTTGGGGTGGGGTGAGGGGGGTGACACCAAAGGGACGCTATCGGGGACAAGTTGGGAGGTGGCAGCTTGAAATTGGGGTGATTGTTGTGGGGAGGAGAAGGAAAAGCCTGAGCTATTATTCTGGGGGGTGTGCACCACAGGATGTGAGTGTGGAGCTTTGAAATATGGCAAAATCTAATTAAAAAGGATTATTTTCTATATATATAAAAAAAAAAAAAAAAAAAAAAAAGAGACATTTATTCAGCGTCAGGTTGTGTTACAGTCAGCGATCGTGTTACAGTCGGCGATCGACAGCACGGGCGCGCAAATAAAAGCGAGGCCCCAGGGTTGGGGGGTTTTTGGCCTCGTCGGAATGCTTCCACGGCACAGAACAAACTAAAAGGAACCTGGTTGTACAATTAATTAATTACTGAGTCACAAAAAAAAAATAATACACAGTCCTTGGTGGGTTGGGGGGATCGCGGAGGAGACGCTCGTGTCCGAGGACGTGGTGGCGTCATGGTGGGGGGGTGGCCACTGATCCCCCCACACGCTGCCAAAGGGGCCGCGGTCACAAGCGGTGTCACCTGCGGCGGCCCCGTCACCTCTCTTGAATCGCCTCTCCCGCTAAGCGTGGTGTCCTGTGGATAACAGGCAATGACGTTAATCTAAAAGGTGCAGCAGGTTAGGAAAGAGATTGAAGGGCTGAGCGGGTCCAAAGAGCAACAAGACTGGGGAGGGGATTGAACACAAGCCCTATGGGGAGAGGCTGAGGGAGCTGGGCTTGTTTAGTCTGGAGAAGAGGCTTAGAGCTGAGCTCAGCGCTCTCTAGAACTACCTGAAGGGCAGTTCTAGCCAGGTGGGGATTGGGCTCTTCTCCCAGGCATCAGCAATAGGACAAGGGGGCACGGGCTTAAACTCTGCCACAGGAAATTTAGGCTGGAGATTAGAAAGCAATTCTGTGCAGAGAGAGTGGTCAGGCATTGGAATGGATACCCAGGGAGGTGCTGGACTCGCCATCCCTAGAGGTTTTTAAGCTGAGCTTGGACATGGCGCTTAGTGCAATGATCTGGTAAACAGACTGGAGTTGGACCAAGGGTTGGACTCGATCTCTGAGGTCTTTTCCAACCCAGTCGATTCTGTGATTCGGGGGGGGGTTATGTGTAGTTTAATATTGGCGCTCACCTGGGTGTTAAAACCTCCTGCCGCCGCCGTAGCTGCCGCCGCCGCTCGAGCTGCCGTAGCCGCCTGTGTAGAGGGGGGAAAAAGGCTTTAAAAATGCTGCTTTTTTGCAGGTACGCACCCAAAATGATCTAAAAAAGCGCTGTGTTAGTGCTACAAATGCAAAATAAACCAACACGGGGACATTTGGTGGCTACAGAAGGGGATTTGTGGTGGCTTCGGGTTCCGTCAGCGACACAGCGCGGTGACGGCGCTTTTAAAAAGGTTCTTTTTTAAAGCATTTTTGTGATGTTCAGGGTGTAGTGTTGCCCAGGTGGCCAAAAAGCCACCAGCGATGAGCGTCCCCCACTGTCCTGGGGAGCAGTTTTGGGACCCTCAAAATAGTGGCGCCGAGATGACCTCAGGGCTCAAAATGTGGCACCAAAATCACCTCAAACCATAAAATTTCAGCCCGAGGGCACCAAAATCACCTCAAAACACAGAATGGTGGCACCAAGGCCACCAAGGTCACCTCAGGGTTCAAAATGGCAGCACCAGGGGTGGTGGGATCACCTCAGCTGACAAAACTGGGGTACCAAGATGACCTAAACCCACAAAATTGTGGCCTCAGGGGCACCAGAATCACCTCAGGGCTGGAGAAGGTAGTAAAATAATCTCAAAACAGAGAATAAGGGCACCAAAATTTTGGGGGAGACAAGCAAACACCCCACCCCACCCCGGACTCACCGCCGCCATAGGGGCCCGAGCTGCGCCCCCCAAAATTGCCGCCCTTCATGGGGCCGAAGTTGGACGCCTGGTTGTTGTAACTGCCGAAGTCATTGTAGTTCCCCCCGCCGCCAAAATTGCTGCCTGGGGGGGGAAGGAAAGGAGGGAGAGGGTGGGTATGGGGAACTGGGGGATACCTGAGGGTCTGGGGGGGGCTAATGGGGAGACTGGAGGCACTGGGGAGATTGTGGGGGGGTTAATGGGGAGCACAGAGCCACCCTATGGCCGGGGGGGGGTTTAACTGGGAGCTCAGAGTGGGGTCTAACTGGGAATGCAAACTAGTGGTGGGGCATCCAGGCATGGGGGGGTGTACCTAGGGACCGGGAGGCACTGAAGGAATTGGACCCATTGTCAGAATGGGGTCCAACTGGGAGCCCAGAGGCACCAGACGAATTGGGGAGGGGGTTAATTAACAGGGAGCAAGTGGGAGCCTGTGGGTCCCCCCCTGGTTTAACTGGGAGCATCCAGGAGTGTTCAATGGGGGTCTGGGGGCACCCCACTGTCAGAATGGGGTCCAACTGGGAGCCCAGAGGCACCAGACGAATTGGGGAGGGGGTTAATTAACAGGGAGCAAGTGGGAGCCTGTGGGTCCCCTCCTGGTTTAACTGGGAGCATCCAGGAGTGTTCAATGGGGGTCTGGGGGCACCCCACTGTCAGAATGGGGTTTAACTGGGAGCCCAGAGGCACCAGACGAATTGGGGAGGGGGTTAATTAACAGGGAGCAAGTGGGAGCCTGGGGGTCCCCCCTGGTTTAACTGGGAGCATCCAGGAGTGTTCAATGAGGGTCTGGGGGCACCCCACTGTCAGAATGGGGTTTAACTGGGAGCCCAGAGATCTGGGAGGGATTTAACAGGGAGCCTTGGGTGGGGGTGTTTAATTGGGGGTCTCTGGGCACCCCACTGTCAGAATGGGGTTTAACTGGGAGGCCAAAGCCAACCAGAGATCTGGGGGATAGGGGAGGATTTAATGGGGAACCCAGAGGCACTGTGAGCTTTGGGGTGATTTAACTGGGAGCCCAGTGGCCTGGGAGGGGGTTTAACTGGGAGCCTGGGGGAGTGTTTAATTGGTGATCTGGGGAGGGGGCACACTGTCAGAATGGGGTTTAACTGGGAGCCCAATGGCCTGGGGGGGTGGTTAACTGGGACCCCAAAGGCCTGATTGGGGGGGGGTGTAGTGGGGAGCCCAGAGATCTGGGGGAAGGGGATTAACTGGGATCCTAAAGGCACCCAGAGGTCTGGGTAGGTGTAACTGGGAGCCCTGGGAGGGGGGGTTAACGGGGAGCCTGGAGTCACCCCATGGCCCAGAGATACATTTGGAGGTCTGGGGGGGTTCCCACCTGTCCCTGCTTCAGAGAGGCCGTTCCGCACGGCGAGCGCAGGTCCCCGTGCCGGGCGCCGGCCCCCGCTGCCGCCGCCGAAACCGCCGCCACCGTTGTTGTAACCGTCGTAGGTGCTGCCGCCGCCATAGCCCCGGTTGCCGCCCGAGTAGCCGGGGCCGCCGCTGCCGCCGTAACCTGAAGGCGGGGAGAGAAGAAAGAGCTGGGGGCTGAGCCACATGTCAGTGTCCCCAAGGGGGGTGGCAGCTGATGTGTGTCTCCCCAGAATCACTCACCGCGGCCACCGAAGTTCCCGCCGCGATTGAAGTTGTCGTTACCGCCAAATCCGCCTCCGCGGCCGCCGCCGAAGTTACCGGATCCACTGCGGCCTAGGAGAGGGGGCGGCGGGGGGGGACAGCCTTTAGGAACAGCACAGGCAGCGGGTTTAGCGGCGGCGGGGGGGTGGGTTTGGGGGGGCACACCGGGCCGTGGGCTCACCTCGCTGGCTGGCCGAGGCGCTGGCCATCTCCTGCTTGGAAAGCGCCTTCCGCACCTCGCAGTTGTGCCCGTTCACCGTGTGGTACTTCTGGACTGCGGGGTAGGACGTAAAACTTAGGGGTGTGGGGTAAAACTTTGGGGCGAGGGTAAAAAGCATAAAATGGGGCGCCTCGCTCATTTTCGGCGCACGTCTCGGACTTACTGACTATCTTGTCGACGGAGTCGTGGTCGTCGAAGGTGACGAAGGCGAAGCCGCGCTTCTTGCCGCTGCCGCGGTCCGTCATGATCTCGATGACTTCGATTTTGCCGTATTGGCCGAAATAGTCCCGCAGGTGATGCTCCTCCGTGTCCTCCTTGATGCCGCCCACAAAGATCTTCTTGACTGTGAGGTGGGCGCCGGGGCGTTGCGAGTCCTGCGGGGACACCCCAGGGTGGGTTTGGGGTCTGGGGAGCGCCCCCCCTGGTGGCGTTTCACCCCCCCTCAATTGGGGACAATGACAGCGATGTCCCCTCCGTACCTCTCGGGACACGGCTCTCTTTGGTTCGACGACTCTGCCGTCCACTTTGTGTGGCCGGGCGTTCATGGCGGCGTCAACCTCCTCCACCGAGGAATATGTGACGAAGCCGAAGCCTCGTGAGCGTTTGGTGTTTGGGTCCCTCATCACCTATGGGGACGGGGACGCGTCAGTTGTGTGATCCCCCCCCCCCAAAATAAAGCACCCACCCCCCCTTCCATAGGGATGTGAATCCATTCCCTCCACTCCCCTCTTTACCCTGTCAGTGCTGGGTCACTGACAGCTGTCACTTGTCACCTACCCCTCTACATAGTGGTTCTGGGGACAGAAAGGACATGTGGGGGGCACAAAGGGGGTGTTTTGGGGGGGGGGTCCTTACCACGCAGTCGGTCAGGGTGCCCCATTGCTCAAAGTGGCTGCGGAGACTCTCGTCTGTGGTTTCAAAGCTGAGGCCGCCGATGAAGAGTTTGCGGAGCTGCTCGGGCTCCTTTGGAGACTATGGGGACAAGGGTGTGAGAAAGGGGGACACACACACCCCCCTAATTCCTACATGGGATCCCCTTGTGCTGTCCCAGCTCCAGGGAGGCCCTGGCACCCCAAACTTCCTCCCTGGGGTCCCCACAGCTCCAGGGAGGCCCTGGCACCCCCAGTCCCCCCTCACTGAGCCCCCTCCGCACTCCATCTTCTCTGTTTGCAACTCTCATCACCCCCAAATCTTCTCTATGGGGCTTCCTCATGCTCCTCCAGCCCCAGGGGGCCCTGTCATACCCAGCACTGTCCCCAGCCCTGGGGAGACCCCATCACCCCCAGATCCCACCTATGGACGTATCCAAGCCCCCCAAAACCCCCTGGGGACCCCAAACTTCACTTATGGGACCGACCAAGCCCAGGGGGTCCCCAGCCCCACTATGAGGCTACAGCCCCCCCGCAAGGGGCCTGAGACCCCCAAAGTGAATCTGTGGGGCCACCCAGGCCCTACGGGGACCCTGAGCACCCCAACCTCTCATCTGTGGGGCTGCCATGGCCCCAAATGGACCCTGAGCCCCCCAACCTCTCATCTGTGGGGCTGCCATGGCCTAAAATGGACCCTGAGCCCCTCAGCCCCCCTCTGTGGGGCAGAGCAGCCCCTGAGCCCCCCAAACCCCTTCTGTAGGGCCACCCTGGCCCCAAATGGACCCTGAGCCCCCTCAGAGCTCATCTCTGTGACACTGCAGCGCCCTGAGCCCTCCAACCCCCACCTGCGGGGCCGCCTAACCCTCAAGCACACCCTAACCCCCCCCTAAATGCCACCTAAAGGGCAACCCCGACCCCAAGTGGCCCTGATTCCCCGCCAAGCCCCCACTTTGGGGGTGGCCGGGGTCTCTACGGGGCTGTGGGGCGAGGGCCCGGCCCCTCGCTCTGCGCATGCGCGGAGCCGCCGCCATCGCCCACCCGAGCACAAAGAGCGCGCACGTGGCCCCGCGCGCGGGGCGCCGCGGCGGGGAGAGGGAGGGAAGGAAGGAGGGGGGAAGAGCCGGCGCGCGCGCGCGCGCGCGCGCGGGGTCTGCGCATGCGCCGCGGAAGCCCCCCGGCGCGCAGCGGGGCGCCGGCGCCTGCGTAGTGAGGGGCGGGCGGGCGGCGCGCGCAGGCGCGGTGCGCGCGGCCCGCGCGGCGGCAAGAGCGGGGCGGCGGGGGCGGGGAGGCCGCGGCGGGAGCGAACGGCGGGGCGGGGCCGGGGGGCGGCGGGGGCGCTTACCTCGGACTTGGCCATGGCGGCGGCGCGGGGCTGGGCGGGCTGGTCGGCGGGCGGCTCAGCGCGCGATGCTCCCTCTGCGAGGCGCCGACACAGAAAGGGGCCGAGCGACGAGAGCGCCGCCGCCTCACTCCACCGCCCCCGCCGTCCGCCCGCCCCCAGGCCGCTCCCATTGGGTGGTCCCGCCCGCGCCGTGCCCCCACACCGCCTCCTATTGGGCGGTGGGTCTGAGCAACGCGGCCTCATTGGTGGCGCCCGGCTGCTCCGCCCGCGAGCCCGCCGCTGGTTGGCTGCGGCGAGGGAGGTCCCGCCTCCGCGGCTCACGGATTGGGCGACACGGACACGGCCCCGCCCTGCGCCGCTTTTCCCGCTCCCGCCCGGACACTCCCCCGCGCTCCTCCGATTGGCTCCCTCGCTGGAGATCCCGCCTATCGCCTCCCTCTCATTGGCTAGAACCTCGGCTCGGCCCTTGCCATTGGCAGGCGCGGCCGTCGCTCAGCGCTGCCCGGCGGCGGGCCCGGCGCAGGTCGGCGAGCGTGGCGCGGTGAGCGGCAGCAGCAGGGCGCGGTGGCGCCGCGGCGGCGAGTCCCGGCGGCGGCGAGAAGGGGCCGCCCGGCCGCCAGCGCCCAAGGTGGGTCTGGCTCGGCGCATGCGCAACGCAGGGCTGGGGAGGGGGGGGGGGAGGGAAGGCGGGCGGACGCATGCGTGGAGCGCGGCCGGCGGCGCCTGCGCGCTGCGGGCGGTTTTGGCGGGCGGAGCGGCGGTGGCTCGGAGGGGCGGCCAGACCGCGGCGGACGGGCCCGCGCCGGAGCCGCTCCCCGCCCAGGTAGCGGTTGCGGGCGGTGGACGAATGGAGGGGTGGGGCAGGACAGGGGCGGGTCCGGCCGGCGGGATGGGCAGGCGCGCCGGCCAATGGCAGCGGCGGAGGGGCGGGACGGCGCCATGAGTGACGGTTGGCCGGGCCAACGGCGGTGGGAGGGGGAGACGGGGCGGGGCGGCGGCGAGCGGCGGAAGGCTCAGCCAATCAGCGAGCGGCCGCCGCGGCCTCGCCAGCCAATGGGGAGAGGTGGCGCGCTGTTCGCCCCGCCCCCGCGGCCTGTTCCGTTGTGCGGCAGCGGGAGCGGGTCCGGGCTCCACAGCCCCCGGGGTTTGGGGCTGGAGAGCCGGGACCACCCCGTCCGAACCGGTGCTTTTTAACCTCAAACCAGCTCTTTTTATTTGCCTGAAAACAGCGCTTTGTCTCAAAACGCCTTTTTTTGCATCAAAAGTGGAGCATTTTCCCTCAAAACGGCGCTTTTCTTTTGTTCCTCCGGGACTCCCGGGGGCGGCTTTAGGGATGCGACGCCCCAGGGTTCTGTTGCCGTCCCTTTTACACCAAAAACCCGCCTTTTTTCAATCAAAACCTCCCCTTTTGTACCCAAAACCTCCCCTTTTACACCCCAAACCTCCCCTTTTATACCCCAAACCTCCCCTTTTACACCCAAAACCTCCCCTTTTACACCCAAAACCTCCCCTTTTACACCCAAAACCTCCCCTTTTATACCCCAAACCTCCCCTTTTACACCGCAAACCTCCCCTTTTACACCGCAAACCTCCCCTTTTACACCGCAAACCTCCCCTTTTATACCCCAAACCTCCCCTTTTATACCCCAAACCTCCCCTTTTACACCCAAACCCACCCCTGTGAATCACACCCAGCCCTGTCAGGAGATGCCCCCCCAGGAAACAGAGAACATGAAGAATTTCTTGGCCCTATTACTATTTTTAGGGCTGAATTTAAAGAAAAAACGCTTAACCCCCACATTTTAGCTGCGTGTCTTAAAACCTATTGTTCTTAACCCCCTTTTCTTTCTTATAACCCTGAGGTTTAAACCCAGGGGGGTTTTACCATTAAGCAGCAAAATGCTGTTGGTTGGGACCATGGGGTCCCCCCCTCATTGTTTCCTCATTAACCCCCCCAAAAAATCCTCCAAAAAAAAAAAGAGGAAAGTGCGTTATAAATTAGTAAAAACAGGCTTTTCAGACTCATTTTTAGGGGTTTTAAGGCAAATCACGCAGGGAGGCGCTGGAGGGTTTGTTGGTTTTAAGGGTTTGGGGGGTGATGGGTGGTAGGGGGGTCCCCACTAACCGCATCTTATCCCCCCCTCAGGACCCTTGGGCGCTGCGCTATGGGCAAGAGGAGCAAGCGGGCAGCCGACAGCTCGTCCTCGGGTGACGAGGAGGAGTATGTGGTGGAGAAAGTCCTGGACCGGCGCGTGGTGAAGGGCCAGGCCGAGTACCTGCTCAAGTGGAAGGGCTTCTCCGAGTGAGTTGGGGACAGGACAGGGACGATTGTCCTGCCCTTGGGTCATAGCGTAGGGGAAAAGGGAGCTGGGGGTCCTGGGGACAGCAGGGTGACCATGAGCCAGCACTGGCCCTTGTGGCCAGGAAGCCAATGGGACCTGGGGTGGGTTAGAAGGGGGTGGTCAGTGGGTCAGAGAGGTTCTCCTGCCCCTCTGCTCTGCCCTTGGAAAAAGGGTTTAGTTCAGATATTATCAGGATATACTTGGCGAACATACACGTATACATATATATATATTTATATATATACATATAATATATACAGCCATAGCACCCTGAGAATCCCTGATCTGGGAAGCTAAGCAGGGTCGGTCCCGATCAGTACTTGGATGGGAGACCAGCTGGGAATCCCGGGTGCTGTGGGCTGAGCCAGCACTGGGCCCTTGTGGCCAGGAAGCCAATGGGACCTGGGGGGGTTAGAAGCGGGGGGTCAGTAGGTCAGAGAGGTTCTCCTGCCCCACTGCTCTGCCCTTGAGAAAAGGGTTTAGTTCGGATACTATCAGGATATACTTGGGGAATATATATATATACATACATGTGATATATACAGCCATAGCACCCTGAGAATGCCCGATCTCATCTGATCTCGGAAGCTAAGCAGGGTCAGGCCCGGTCAGTACTTGGATGGGAGACCAGCTGGGAATCCCGGGTGCTGTGGGCTGAGCCAGCACTGGCCCTTGTGGCCAGGAAGCCAATGGGACCTGGGGTGGGTTAGAAGGGGGTGGTCAGTAGGTCAGAGAGGTTCTCCTGCCCCTCTGCTCTGCCCTGGGGAGACCACACCTGGAATCTTGTGTCCAGCTGTGGCCCCTCAGTTCCAGCAGGACAGGGAACTGCTGCAGAGAGTCCAGCGCAGCCACCAAGATGCTGCAGGGAGTGGAGCATCTCCCGTGTGAGGCAAGGCTGAGGGAGCTGGGGCTCTGGAGCTGGACAAGAGGACACTGAGGGGGGACTCATTGCTGGGGATCAATATGGAAAGGGGGAGTGTCAGGAGGATGGAGCCATTGGTGACAACCAGGGACAGGACAAGGGGCAATGGGTGCAAACTGGAACACAGGGGGTTCTGCTTAAATATGAGCAGAAACTTGTTCGTGGTGAGGGTGGCAGAGTCTGAACAGGCTGCCCAGGGGGGTTGTGGAGTCTCCTTCTCTGCAGACATTCCAACCCGCCTGGTTCCTGTGTAACCTCATCTGGGTGTTCCTGCTCCATGGGGGGATTGCACTGGATGAGCTTTCCAGGTCCCTTCACCCCCTGACACTCTGGGATTCTGTCAAAAGGACCTGGGGGTGTTGAACATGAGCCAGAGTGTGGCCCAAGAGGCCACCAGCACCCTGGTTTGTGTCACCAGTGGGACCAGGGCAGTGACCGACCCCTGCTCTGATGAGGCCAAACCTCAAATCTTAGGGGCGGTTTTGGGAGCCTTGAAATGGTGAGATCGCCTCAGGGGTCAAAATACAGCACCGGGGGCATGAAAATTGCCTCGAAACACAAAATTGCGGCCTCAGGGGCAACAAAATCGCCTCAAAACACAGAACGGTGGCCCCAGGGGCTGCAGAATCACCCCATGGCAAGAAAGACCTTGAGGAGCTGGAGTGAGTTCAGAGAGGGAACAGAAGGAGCTGGAGAAGGAGATTGAGGGTGGAAATTTGGGGTGATTTCTTCCCCAAAGGGCTGTCGGGCATTGAACAGGCTGCCCAGGGCAGTGATGGAGTCACCATCACTGGAGGGGTGAACAGACGAGGTTCTCGGGGACATTTTAGGATCGGGGTAACGTTTGGACTCGATTTTGAGGGACTTTTCCAACCCCAAACGACTCTGTGGTGACAATGGTGACTCAATGACAGGGAACACAACACTTGGGAGCCGGAGAAGAACCTGGATTGCCCGGAGCTGATCTCGGAGTTTATGCGCAAGTACAAGAAGATGAAGGAGGGAGACGGGAACAGACCCCGCGAGAAGGCGGAGGGAGCCAAGAGGAAAGGGCTGCCCGGCGGAGGGGAGGACGCCCGCGCCAAGAAGAAGAGAGAGGTGAGGGGACAGGGGACGGGCAGCCGGTGGCCCAGGTTGGGGACAGGGACCTAGGGATTGGGGACAAGGACCCAGGGATGGGGACAAAAATCCAGGGATGGGGACAGGAGCTCAGGGATTGGGGACAGGTGACCAGGGATGGGGACAAGAATCCAGGGAGGGGGACAGGAACTCAGGGATGGGGACAAGAATCCAGGGAGGGGGACAGGAACCAAACATCCCCATGATGGGGACAGGTGACCAGGTGTGGGGACAGGTGACCAGGGATTGGGGACAAGAACCCAGGGAGGGGGACAGGAACCCAACATCCCCATGATGGGGACAGGAACCCAGGGATGGGGACAGGAACCCAGGGATGGGGACAGGTAACCAGGTATGGGGACAGGTAACCAGGGATAGGGACAAAAATCCAGGGATGGGGACAGGTGACCAGGTGTGGGGACAGGTAACCAGGGATGGGGACAAGAATCCAGGGAGGAGGACAGGAACCCAACATCCCCATGATGGGGACAGGTGACCAGGGATGGGGACAGGTGACCAGGTGTGGGGACAGGTGAACAGATGTGGGGAAAGGAACCCAGGGATGGAGACAGAAACCCAGGGATGGGGACAGGAACTCAGGGATTGGGGACAGGTAACCAGGGATTTGGGACAGGTAACCAGGGATTGGGGACAAGAATCCAGGGAGAGGGACAGGAACCCAATATCCCCATGATGGGGACAGGAACACAGGGATGGGGACAAGAATCCAGGGCTGGGGACAGGAACTCAGGGATTGGGGACAAGAACCCAGGGATGGGGACAGGTGACCAGATGTGAGGACAGGTGACAAGAGATGGGGACAAAAATCCAGGGACAGGGACAGGAACTCGGGGATTGGGGACAGGTAACCAGGGATGGGGACAAGAATCCAGGGAGGGGGACAGGAACCCAACATCCCCATGATGGGGACAGGAACACAGGGATGGGGACAGGTAACCAGATGTGGGGACAGGTGACCAGGTGTGGGAAAGGAACCCAGGGATGGAGACAGAAACCCAGGGATGGGGACAGGTGACCAGGGGTGGGGACAAGAATCCAGGGATGGGGACAAGAATCCAGGGATGGGGACAGGAACCCAACATCCCCATGTTGGGGACAGGAACCCAGAGATGGGGACTGGAACCCAGGGATGGGGACAGGTAACCAGGTGTGGGGACAGGTGACCAGGTGTGGGGAAAGGAACCCAGGGATGGGGACAGGTATCCAAGGATTGGGGACAAGAATCCAGGGAGGGGGACAGGAACCCAACATCCCCATGATGGGGACAGGAACCCAGGGATGGGGACAGGGGACCAGGTGTGGGAACAGGTGACCAGGTGTGGGGACAGGTAATGAGGTGTGGGGACAGAAACCCAGGAATGGGGACAAGAAACCAGGGGTGGGGACAGGAACCTGGGGATGAGGACGGGTGACCAGGGACTGGGGACAGGCACACAGTGTCCCCATGATGGGGACTGTCACCCAGCCATGGGGACAGGCAGCTGCCATCCTCCCAATGGGGACAGACACTCATTGTCACTGTAATGGGGACAGATCCCCAACCCTGTGACCTCCAGCTATGGCACAGCAGGGCTGTGTCCCCTCCCTGTGTCCCTGTCACCCCAAAACCCCCTTTTTTCCCCCCAAATCCACAGAGTAACGACATCGCCCGGGGCTTCGAGCGGGGACTGGAGCCCGAGAAGATCATCGGTGCCACCGACTCCTGTGGGGACCTCATGTTCCTGATGAAGTGGTGAGGCCACCAGCGTGTCCCCAAGGGGGGGTGACCGCCACCTGTGTCCCCCAGGACCCCCTGACCCCCCCTTTATTTGTGTCCCCCTTCGCAGGAAGGACACAGACGAGGCCGACCTGGTGCTGGCGAAGGAGGCGAACCTCAAGTGTCCCCAAATTGTCATCGCGTTCTACGAGGAGCGGCTGACCTGGCACGCGTACCCTGAGGACACGGACAGCAAAGAGCGTGACACCCCCCGGAGCTAAGGCGGCCCCCCCCGCCTGTACATAGCCCCCCCATCATCTCGTGTGTGTCACCCCCTCTGTGTCCCCTCCCCGCAGCCCCCCTGGGGACAGGGGAGGGGACACTCAAACCCTGGGAGGGGACACAACACAACGTTTCCCCCCTCACTCCTCTTTGGGGGGTGTCTGAAGGGGGGCACCCCCTCACTTTCCCCCCCTCCCCTCTAGACCAGGGGGTGGGGCAGGTTTGGGGGGCTCAGCCAACCCCCCCCTTTTTTTTTTTTGCGCTGTTTTTCTAAAGTTGGTGTTTTTAGCCCCCTGGGGTGTCACTGTCCCCCTGTGTCCCCCCCCAAAATATTTCCACACAATAAACAATCACTTTTCAGGAGCCGCCGCTTTGTCTGGGGGGTGGGCGTGACTGGGGAGGGGGGGTGGGTCACCAGTATGTCCCAGTTCACCCCAGTACGGGGTCGGGTGGCGGTTTCTCCCGTAAGAAAAGGGGCGGACCCCGCGCTCGGACGCCTGGGTCCCCCCGTTCGTGCCTCTGGCGCCACCCGGTGGCCACGCCGCGGCACCGCAGCGCGGGGAAACGGCGCCACCGCGGTGGGCGGGGCCAAGGGGAGCCAGGGGGCGGGGCCTCAGCGTAGGGTCACGCCCACTCCCCGCCGCGGCCCCGCCCGCCTCCACCAGGGGTCGCCGTTGTGTCGCAGAAGCCCGCGCGGCACCGCCCCTCCCTCCCTCCGCGAGGAAGGGGCGGGGCGTGCGGAGGCCACGCCCCCTCTCTGTACTCCCTGTGGGGTCACGTCCCCCGTGTGTGTGTGTGTGTGTGTATGTGTGGTGTGTGTGTCCCGTTGTCACGCGTGTCCTGGTGTGTGTGTGTCCCCCCCCCCAGCCCCATGGGCGTTCCCGCCGCAAAGCACCATGGGAAACTCCGCGCAAGCAGACAAAGAGCCGGGCCCCGCCCACCCGCGCGGGGCACGCCGGGAAGGTGGCGGAGGGAGTGGGCGGGGCCAGCCGAAGCTTTAACTCCCGGCAGGCGCTGTGCTGGGGTCAGGGGTCAAGGGGCGGGGCCGGCGGGAGCGCGGCCGGGCCGCCCGCGCTGCGCACAGGTATGCTGAGGGGGGGGGGCGGTGTGACGTATTATGACGTAATGCTACGTCATTGGAGGACTGGGGGGGCTGCTGAGGGGCGGTTGTGGGGCGGGGCGCGGGTAACGGGGCGCTCGGTGGCCCCGGGAGCGCAGGGGACGGGACAGAGCAGCGGGGGCGCTTCCCTCCCCCGGGTCAGGGCCGGAGGGGCCGCTCTGTCCCCCCCGGGGTCTCCGCGTCACCCCCGGGGTCTCCCTGTCACCCCCCGGGGCTCCGCGTCACCTCCCGGGGTCTCCCCGTCACCCCCCAGGGCCTCTCTGTGTCCCCTCACGTTCTCTCTGTCTACCCCGGGCATCTCTTTGTTGCTCCCTGGGGCTTCCCCCTGTGCCCCCCCCCATCATGTCCCTGTTCCCCCAGGGCCACCGTGTCCTCTCCAACATGTCCCTGTGTCCCCAGGACCACCCTGTCCCCCGTGTCCCCCCCAACATGTCCCTGTCCCCCCAGGGCCACCCTGTGCCCTGTGTCCCCCCCCAACATGTCCCTGTCCCCCCAGGGCCACCCTGTCCCCCGTGTCCCCCCCAACATGTCCCTGTCCACCCCCAACATGTCCCTGTCCCCCCAGGGCCACCTTGTTCCGTTCCCCATGTCCCCCCCCAACATGTCCCTGTCCCCCCCAACATGTCCCTGTCCCCCGGGTCCCCCCCAACATGTCCCTGTCCCCCCAGGGCCACCCTGTCCCCTGTGCCCCCCCCGAACATATCCCTGTCCCCCCCCAACATGTCCCTGTCCCCCGTGTCCCCCCCCCAACATGTCCCTGTCCCCCCAGGGCCACCCTGTGCCCCCACAAGATGTCCCTACTCCCCCCCAGGGCCACCCTGTCCCCCCATAACATGTCCCTTTCCCCCCAGGGCCACCCTGTCCCCCGTGTCCCCCTCCAACATGTCCCTGTCCCCCCAGGGCCACCCTGTCCCCCGTGTCCCCCCCCAACATATCACTGTGCCCCCAGGGCCACCTTGTCCCTCGTGTCCCCCCCCAACATGTCGCTGTCCCCCGTGTCCCCTCCAGCATGTCCCTGTCCCCCCAGGGCCACCCTGTCCCCCGTGTCCCCCCCCTCAACATGTCCATGTCCCCCCCAACATGTCCATGTCCCCCCCAACATGTCCCTGTCCCCCTAGGACCACCCTGTCCCCCGAGTCCCCCCCCAACATGTCCCTGTCCCCCCAGGGCCACCCTGTCCCTCGTGTCCCCCCCCAACATGACCCTGTCCCCCCAGGGCCACCTTGTCCCCCGTGTCCCCCCCCAACATGTCCCTGTCCCCCCCCAACATGTCCCTGTCCCCCCAGGGCCACCTTGTTCTGTTCCCCATGTCCCCCCCCAACATGTCCCTGTCCCCCCTAACATGTCCCTGTCCCCCCTAACATGTCCCTGTCCCCCCCAACATGTCCCTGTCCCCCGTGTCCCCCCCAACATGTCCCTGTCCCCCCAGGGCCACCCTGTCCCCCGTGTCCCCTCCTGCAGGGATGACACCCCGGGGCACAGGCCGGCGGTGACGATGACGGAGCCGGAGCCGCTGCCGGCGGATGATGACGAGGACGCCGAGGATGAGGAGGGTGCCGCAGGGGACCTGGCGGGGCGGTTCCTGCGGCTGGAGCGGGAGCAGGACGCGGAGCTGCGGGCGCTGTCGCCCTTCGGGGCGCCCGTCACGCACGTGTACCACCCGCTGCAGTACGCCTGGCAGCCCCACCGCCGCTTCGTGCGCCGCTACCTGCGCACCCCGAAACGCGTCCTGTTCCTCGGCATGAACCCCGGCCCCTTCGGCATGGCCCAGACCGGGGTACGGCACCGCGGGGCGCCCGGTTCATCCCTATGGGGCTCCGGGTCAGGGAAACTGAGGCACGGGGGTGCTCATGGGGTGCCTGGGGGGTCCCAGTTCATCCCCATGGGGTATCAGGTGGGGGAAACTGAGGCACAGGGGTGTCCAGAGGATCCCAATCCGACCCCATGAGGCCTTAAGTGAGGGAAACTGAGGCACGGGGGTGCTCATGGGTTGTCCAGAGGATCCTAATCCATCTCTATAGGGCATCAGGTGGGGGAAACTGAGGCACGGGGATGCTCATGGGGTGCCTGGGGGTCCCAGTTCATCCCCATGGGGTATCAGGTGGGGGAAACTGAGGCACGGGGGTGCCCAGAGGATCCCAATTCAACCCCATGAGGCCTTAAGTGAGGGAAACTGAGGCATGGGGGTGCTCATGGGGTGCCTGGAGGTCCCAATTCATCCCCATGGGGCATCAGGTGGGGGAAACTGAGGCACAGGGGTGCTCAGAGGGTCCCAATCCAACCCCATGGGGCATCAGGTGGGGAAACTGAGGCACGGGAGTGCCCAGAGGATCCTAATTCATCCCCATTGGGCATCAGGTGGGGGAAACTGAGGCACAGGGGTGCCCAGAGGATCCCAATCCAACCCCATGGAGTATCAGGTGGGGAAACTGAGGCACAGGGGTGCCCAGAGGATCCCAATTCATCCCCATGGGGCATCAGGTGGGGAAAGTGAGGCACAGGGGTGCCCAGGGGACACCACACACTGTCCCCATCCACCCCACAGAGCCCCAGCCAAGGGAAACCGAGGCACAGCATCACCCTCAGAGCTATTTTTGGGTACCAGATCCCCTCAACACCCCCAAACACCCCCCTAACCCCTTTATCTTGTCCCTCAGGTCCCCTTTGGCGAAGCCTGGCACGTACGGGAGTGGCTGCGCGTCACCGGCGCGGTGACAAAACCCCCCGGCGAACACCCCAAGCGCCCCGTGCTGGGGCTGAGCTGCCAGCGCTCCGAGGTGAGCGGCGCCCGTTTTTGGGGGCTCATCCGCGCCCTGTGCCCCGACCCCCACATCTTTTTCCGCCACTGCTTCGTCCACAACCACTGCCCCCTCCTCTTCCTCGCCGCCAGCGGCCGCAACGTCCCCCCCACCGAATTGCCGCCCCCCGAACGCGACCGGTTGCTGGGACCGTGCGACCGGGCGCTGGCGCGAGCCGTGGGGCTGCTGGGCGTGGGGCTGGTGGTGGCCGTGGGGCGCTTTGCCGAGCGCAGGGCGCGCCGGGCGCTGGTAGGGGCGCCCGTGAGGGTGGAGGGGTTACCCCATCCCTCCCCCCGAAATCCCCGCGCCAACCGGGGCTGGGAGGAACTGGCCAAGGCCAGACTGGGGGAACTGGGGGTGCTGGAGTTGTTTGGGGGGCAGGGGGAGGAGGGGACTGTGCCTCAGTTATCCCAGTTGGGTGGAAATTTGGGGCAGCTCCCAGTCTCCCCAGTTTAACACTACATTTTTTTCCCTGTAAAATGGCCCTTTTTGGGTTTCTTAGGGTTTTTTAAGCTTTTTAACCGCGGGGTCTAGGGCGCTGTGTGCTCTTGGTGGGGGAAACTGAGTCACAAGGGGACCCCTGGGTGCTCTGTTGTATCCTCCCGTGCCTCAGTTTCCCCTGTTGACAATAAACGCTGCATCCCTCATGCCTTGGCCTCGGGGTGTCGTCATTGGGGTGTCACTTGGGAGGTCCCTGCTGTTGTCACCACCCTTCTTGAAAGCACCCATGGGTTTGGGGGTGCGGGTATGGAGGGGACACAGGGGCTGGGGGGGACACAGAGGCAGCTTTGAGGGGGATGTGGGGGACACAGGGACCTTGGGGGGGACACAGGGCTGGGCAGGGACACATGAACGTCTCCCCAAGTGTCACCTGGGTGGATTTGGGTCCCTCTCTCCTTCCGTTCCTCCTTCGTCCCTCCATCTCTCCTTCCTCCCTGTTATCCCTCTCCCTCCATCCACTCTCCATCCTTCCAGCCCTCCCTCCTTCCCCTTCATCTTCCCTCCTTCCTCCCTGTCCCTCCCTCCTTCTTCCCCTTCATCCTCCCTCCTTCCTCCATCTCTCCTTCCCCTCTTCCTCCCTCCTTCCTTCTGCCGCTGGGGCGCTGGGTTGAACTGGGAAGGCGCTGGGTTGAACTGGGAAGGCACTGGCCTGCCCGCAGCCACTGGAGCCGGTTGTGTGGAGCTGTGGCCTCTGGGCTGGTTCTGCCGGGAGAAGCCGCTAGAGAGAGGCAGAGAGCTGCCGGCACCGCAGCCCGGCCTCGAACCGCCGCCTCGGCCCTGGCTCCAAACCCCAGGCCTGGCACCGCAGCCCGGCCTCGAACCGCTGTCCGGGCCGCACAGCCCCGCCGTGACTCCGCACCCGGGCCGCGAACCCCGGGCCCTCTGACAGGGTCCTCGGAGGCGGAGCTTTGCTGAGAGACTGGTGAGCTGGACTGGGATGAGCTGGACCGGGATGTGTGGGACTGGGATGAGCTGGACCGGGATGTGTGGGACTGGGATGAGCTGGACCAGGATGTGTGGGACTGGGAAGAACTGGACCGGGATGTGCGGGACTGGGATGAGGTGGCCTGGGATGTGTGGGACTGGGAAGAACTGGCCTGGGCTGAACTGGACTGGGCTGAACTGGACTGGGATTTGCTGGACTGGGCTGTGCAGGACTGGGCTGAACTGGGCTGGGATGAGCTGGACTGGGCTGAACTGGGCTGGGCTGTGCGGGACTGGGATGAACTGGACTAGGATGTGCAGGACTGTGATTTGCTGGACTGGGATATGTTGGACTGGGATGAACTGGACTAGGATTTGCTGAACTGGACTGGGATGTATTGGACTGGGATGAGCTGGACTGGGATGAACTGGGCTGGGCTGTACTGAACTAGGATGTGCTGGACTGGGATATATTGGACTGTGATGAACTGGACTAGGATTTGCTGAACTGGGCTGGGATGAGCTGGACTGGGATGAACTGGGCTGGGCTGTACTGGACTAGGATGTGCAGGACCATGATTTGCTGGACTGGGATATGTTGGACTGGGATGAACTGGACTAGGATTTGCTGAACTGGACTGGGATGTATTGGACTGGGATGAGCTGGACTGGGATGAACTGACCTGGGTTGTATTGGACTGGGCTGAACTGGGCTGGGATATATTGAACTGGGATGAACTGGACTAGGATTTGCTGAACTGAACTGGGATGTATTGGACTGGGATGAGCTGGACTGGGATGAACTGACCTGGGATGTATTGGACTGGGCTGAACTGGGCTGGGCTTCACTGGACTGGGATCAGACCACGATCCCCCCACAGGTGGGATCCCCCCCATCCCTCCCCCAACCCTTCCCCCCAAATTTCACCACGAGCCTCATTTATTCCCCTCTCTATTTTATGTCTCCGTTAATTAGATAATTAATCTTTATGGGTTCCTTTTATTTTTGATTACTTGCCCCCCCCATTCTGTCCCCCCTCCCATCTGCCAGGCGACATTTTTCTAACACAGTCTTTAAAATGAAACGTGGGGATGGAAAAAGAGGGGGAAAAACTACAACTAAAATCAACCCTCTTGGAAAATAATTCCCGGGTAAAATAAACCTAGAACTGGGTCATAAAAACAAGAAAATAGCACAATACGAGAGGCAATAAAATGTCTTATTTTGCAACAGAAAACATCCTTTTTCTTGATTTTCTTTCCCCTCGCTGGGTGTTTTGCATGAGGTGGAGTTTGTTGGAGAGGGGAAGGGAGGAGGAAATAGGGGAAATAAACCTTTAAAGGGGAAATAAACCTTTAAAGGGGAAAAAAGGCATTTTCGAGGGACAAAAAGGACCTTTTAGAGGGAAAAAAATGTCATTTTCGAGATGAAAAACAGGCCTTTTAGAGGGGAAAAAGCCACTTTAGGGGGGAAAAAAGGACCTTTTAGAGGTGAAATAAGGGATGTAGAGGGGGAAAAGTCTATTTAGAGGGAAGAGGTCCCCAAATTTGGGGTTTGAGGGGGAATTTGGGGCTGGAGGAGGGAATTTTGGGGCCAGAGGGGGTGAGAAGCAGCACCGGGTGGGTTGGAGAGAAAATCCTGGGGGTTTTATACACAAGTATTTTTGGTTTCCAAATGATTTTTGTAATAGATTCGCAGTTTTGATTGGAAATTTCCTGATTGGAAATTCATTGATTGCAAAAATTCTGGATTTCAAATGTATTGATTTTCAACTCTATTGATTTTCAGTTGATGGATTGAAAATGTATGGATTGAAAACATATAGATTGCAAACGCGAACGGTGCGGGGTGGAGGAATGAAAAATGCTGAAAAAGCCAAATTCCACCCCTCCCCCCAACCCCCCGGGGTGGGGCGGGGCCAGGAGGGGCGGAGGAGCCCCTCCCTCCCTCCCTCCCTCCCTTCCCTCCCTCCCCTCCCCTCCCCTCCCCTCTCCTCCCTTCCCTTCCCTTCCCTTCCCTTCCCTTCCCTTCCCTTCCCTTCCCTTCCCTTCCCTTCCCTTCCCTTCCCTTCCCTTCCCTTCCCTTCCCTTCCCTTCCCTTCCCTTCCCTTCCCTTCCCTTCCCTTCCCCTTCCCTTCCCTTCCCCTCCCCTTCCCTCCCCTCCCTCCCCTCTCTTCCCTTCCCTACTCCTCCCCTCCCCTCCCCTCCCCTCCCCTCCCCTCCCCTCCCCTCCCCTCCCCTCCCCTCCCCTCCCCTCCCCTCCCCTCCCCTCCCCTCCCCTCCCTTCCCCTCCCCTCCCCTCCCCTCCCCTCCCCTCCCCTTCCCTCCCCTCCCCTCCCTTCCCCTCCCCTCCCCTCCTTTCCCTCCCCTCCCTTGCCCTCCCCTCCCCTCCCTTCCGTCCCCTCCCTCCCCTCCCTTCCCTCCCCTCCCCTCCCTTCCCTCCTCTCCCTTCCCCTCCCTCCCCTCCCTTCCCCCCCCCTCTTCCCTTCCCTTCCCTTCCCTTCCCTTCCCTTCCCTTCCCTTCCCTTCCCCTCCCCTCCTCTCCTTTCCTTCCCCTCCTTTCCCTCCCCTCCTTTCCCTCCCCCTTTTCTTCCCCCTTTTCTTCCCCCTTTTCTTCCCCCTTTTCTTCCCCCTTTTCTTCCCCCTTTTCTTCCCCCTTTTCTTCCCCCTTTTCTTCCCCCTTTTCTTCCCCCTTTTCTTCCCCCTTTTCCTCCTGTTTCCCTCTCCCCCTCATTTTCTTTCCTTCCCTCCATTCCCCCCTCCCCCCAGCCCAATTTTGGGTCGAAAACATGAGCCTTCAGCTCAAAACCAAACCACACTGGGCCATTTGAGTCACGTCGCCCCGAGCGTTCCTGCTTCCCAGAAATATTCATCTAAATTACTATTAATAAGGGACAGCTACAAGTTAATTGGCGTTCAAATAATTCATTTCAATTTGTTCCTATGAAATGAGCTGCCGGAGCCTTCCCGACGCTGGTTTTTCCCTTTTTTCCCCCATTTTTTTCCCAGATTTCCCCCAAAAATCACCGTAAGAGGGAAAAAGGTAGGAAAAGAGGGGAAAAGGTCGGGGAAAGAGGGAATAAGGTGGGAAAAACAAGGGAAATAAGGTGGTAAAAGAGGGAATAAGGTGGGAAAAATGAGGGAAATAAGGTGGGAAAAAGGTGGGAAAAAGAGGGGGAAAGGGGGAAAAGTGGGGAAAGGAGGGAAAAAGGTGGGGAAGATGGAAAAAGGGGAAAAGAGGTGGAGGAAAAAGGTGGGAAAAACAAAGGAAATAAGGTGGGAATAAGAGGGTAAAAGAGGGGAAAAGGTGGGGAAAAGTGGGAAAAGAGGGGGAAAGTGGGAAAAAGTGGGAAAAGCAGGAAAAAGGTGGGAAAAAGAGGGGGAAATAAGGTGGGAATAAGAGGGAAAAAGAGGGGGAAAGGTGGGGGAAAAAGTGGGAAAAGGGGAAAAAGAGGGAGAAGAGGGGGAAAGTGGGAATAAGAGGGGGAAAGGAGGGGGAAAGTGGGGAAAAGAGGGATAAAGGTGGGGGAAGAAGAGGGGAAAGGAGGAAATAGGTGGGGGGAAGATGGAAAAAGAGGAGGGAAGGTGGGAAATAGAAGGAAAGAGGTGGGGAACAGGTGGGGAAAAGTGGGGAAAAGGTGGGGAAAAGTGGAAGAAAGGTGGAGAAAAGTGGATGAAAGGTGGGGAAAAGTGGGAAAAAGGTGGGGAAAAGTGGGGAAAGGTGGGAAATAAGAGGGGTAAAGGTGAATGACATGAATTACAGCAGCGTTTCCCTCCTGCCTTTGCATAAGTCACAGCGCTGGCACCGGGCTCTTGAGGAGAAGGATGCTCCGCTCAGCCAACGTAACTGGGAGATAAATAAAGCTCCGGTAAGTCTGGCTTAAATCCATTTTATGGGGTGATTAGAACAAGAGCCGTTGCATTGAGGGGTTTATTTGCAGCTTCGTGAGGGCAGCGGAAGCATTTCCCACCCTCATTCTGCAGCCCCCAGGAAACACCCCAAATCTTGGGTTATTCTTCACTTCCCAAGCAAGGAAAGCAAGAGAATTGAGGGGCTGAGCATGTAGAGTAAATAAATATCCTCTCCGCTCCATCCTAAAAAAAATAGGTTGTAAATTGATGTTTTCACCCATAACGGGTTTATTTTAGGATGTAAAAATGGCTTTTCTCCTCACAAATAGGATGGTTTGGGGTGAATCAACCCCCCCAACCCCGTGCGGCTCCATTAGCCCTAAACCATCCTCAACAAATGGGTCCCTCGCTGGGAGCATCTCCCCATGCGACACCCCCCAAACAGCTTCCAGACGCCTGTTCCTGCCCCCCCAGTGCCCATATTGCACCTAAAGCTTCGCTTAATTTTTCCCCGCTGCAGCATCAGTCCCGGCTCCTCTTGCTCTTCCTGCTTAATGAGTGTAACGAGTCACCGGCCTCATTGCAACAACCTTGGTTGCGTTATTGGGCTCCGCTCTGCTGGATTCCCTCAAATCAGAGCATCCTTGCTTTTCCCAGCAAAGCCGGGCTTTACTGAGCTTCCAGCTGGGTTTTGGTGCTGGTTTTTCTCCTCCTTGCAACTGGAAGAAGGGTGAGGATTGACCATGGGCGTCTCCACCAGCAGAATCCACCTGGGAGACCATGACCCATTGCACAAGGGACCTTTTTGGTCCCATTGTGCCCTAAGAGTCATGTTTGGGTATCAAATAAGATACCTTTGAAACCCTGAGGTCTGAGCTCCAGACCCTTGAGAATGAGGAGTGAGACGTTCACGGCATGGTGGGACAATGTGAACGTCGTTGTGTGGCCTTGAATCAACTTTCATCTTGACTTTGCCTTGAATTGGGACCCAACTCAACAGTTGGGTTGGGTCATGGCGTGGTGGGACAACGTCACTGTCATTGGGTGGCCTTGAGTCAATTTTCACCTTGACTTTGTCTTGAGTTGGGACCCAAGTCAACAGTTGGGTTGGACCATGACGTGGTGGGACAATGTCACTGTCATTGGGTGGCCTTGGGTCATCTTTCATCTTGACTTTGTCTTGAGTTGGGACCGAAGTCAATGGTTGGGTTGGGTCATGGCGTGGTGGGACAATGTGACTGTTGTTGGGTGGTCTTGGGTCAACTCTCACCTTGACTTTGCCTTGAGCTGGGACCCAACTCAACGGTTGGCTTGTGTCACCACTCCGCCAAACCCAACCCCCATCAGTTTAATGGTGAAAGTGCCACTAATTAACCTTCAAAACGCAAATTTTGGGGACAGAAACACTGAAATGGTGCCACTGGAAGGAGGATTTGGGGTTGGAGGCAGCGGGGCGAGCGCAGGGCTCTGGGCTTGAACTGCCCTGGGGTTTGGCCACCTTGGGGCTGCCAAAATTTACCATGTGCTCGGTATTTTGACCATCTCATGTAAGGGTTTTTATGAGGGGCTGAACCCATGGCGTTGGAGAGGGTTGGTGTGAGAAATGCCGGAGTTAGCCTGCAAAGGGCTTGTGTTGCCGCCACCTCCTCCCCAATTCTCACCAACCCTTTTATTCCATACTCTTTTCCAAAGGGAATTCCCAAGCTGAGCTGTTTCCCATAGGATGATCCCACCCCCAAAAAGATGCTGAGAAAACGGTACCCACGACGCAACCGCATCACCCGGGCGCTACATTCGGTACCTTCAGCCTCACGGGGACACTCGGGGGGACGTTTATTTCCCCTGGACCGAGGGATCTGCAGAACATCCCGCATCATGGAGGGATCTGACCCATCATCATCCTCCTTACGACCAGGTAGGAAACAAGCGGAGTGTGGTGCGAGGAGCGGTGGTGGCAGGAGGCTGTGGATCAGCGTATTTATGGCCACCGGCAGTCCATTCATCTGCGAGAGCCGTGTAAAAAATCCCTCGCCATCACCTACAAGCAGCGTCGCTCGTTAATGGGTATTAGCTCTGACCCGGAGATTTATGTCCCGCTCCCCGTGGGATTGAGCCAAGAGACGAGGCCGGGAATCACTGACCTGGCTGCTCGGGGCTCTGCGGCGGTGGGTCCAGCCTGGTTGAGCTGGGGGGGTCCTGGGTTTGGGGTTGGGTGGGATTTACATGGCACTTAGAGTCGGGGGTTTCGACTGGGAGGTGGAGATGGAGAGATGGAGCGAGGCAGGGATGGGTGGATGAATTGATGGAGAGACGGAGGGATGAATTGATGGAGATATAGAGGGATGGAGAGTTGGATGGATAGATGGATGGAGGGATGGGTGGATGAAGAGATGGAGGGATGAATTGATGGAGAGATGGAGGGATTAATTGATGTAGATATAGAGGGATGGAGAGATGGAGGGATGGGTGGAGAGATAGATGGATGAAGAGATGGAGGGATGAATGGATGGAGAGACAGAGGGATGGAGAGATGGATGGAAGGATGGATGGAGAACACACACTTCGCCTTCCTCCATGGGATGCTAGAGGAAGAGCATCCCATCAACCCACCAACCCGTCAACCCATTAACCCACCAACCCATCAACCCGCCAGCCCAGGAGCAGCATCCTCCAGCCAAGGAGCCCCAGGGGATTTCCACAAGTGGAGACTTCTGGGGTCACCCCCTCCTCCTGGGCCACCCCATCCCTGCTCCCCCCACCCCAAAACACCCAAGACCTCCCACCCTCATCCCTGGGACCAGCTCAGGAGGGAACCCCAGTGGGTGCTCACACCAGCACCCATGGGCGCACATCCCAAGGCCGTGCGCTTGGGAGACAGAAAGATCTTGCTGAGCAGGGGGAGGAGGAGGAGAAGGCTGGAAACACGTTCTGCTCCACAGGCCATCGCTCAGGGCCGACGTCTGCAGATTGCAAAGCAGCAGCAGAAAAAGAATATATAAATATATAAATATATATATACACCATAATCGGTTCATTTACGGAGCAAACCGACTCCCGGCATATTAATATCAGATGAGGAGAGGGAACATCTTGATCTTTTCCGCTCAGCAATACCTTGTCCTCTCTCTCTTTTACGGCTCACAACTGGTTTGCCCCTCTCCGCAATCCTCCCCTTTTGTTCGTCTCCGTGCGCAGGAAAAGCCGCTGAAGCGGCTCGAAAACATAATTAGAAATCTAAATATGACATTGCCGTTCCACTCCGAGCCCCCGCGCCATAAAACACCCGCGCTGTGATTTGTAAAAGCCGCAGCGAGTCGGCCGGAGCAGAAAATACACCCGAGCGTCCCGACGGGTGAAGTTCATGATCGCTTCGAGTTTTCAATTACCTCCTATTAATGTATTTACTCGCTGTATCTTTTTATCAAGCTAAAAGTTGTTTTATTTCCTACGCGGGGATGGCTTCACTTGCCTAAATGGCACATATTTCAATATTAAAGCCGCCGCGCCATCGTCGCCGGCATGAGAGATGCCTCTGGGGAGCGGAACCGCAGCCGCCGGCGTCTCCGTCCTCTCTCGGAGTTTAATTAAGTGGGAGTTGGTCGTTATGGGTGGTCAGTGGTGACGCCAGCGAGGGGTGGAATGTTCTGGAATGAAGTGGGATTCAGCCCCACCATCCTGCTTGTTGGGAAGGTGCTGGTGGGTAGGGAGAGGGGGATGTCAATGTCTTCTTCCTTCCACATCAATCACCTCCGTGCCTCAGTTTCCATCAGGAGGAGCTCAGAGTCCCAGCTTTGGACTGAACTAAGCTGAATTCCTCCCAAAATGACCTGGCCCATGTCCCACACTTGGAGAGGCGATGGGTGGTGGGACAAGGTCCTCAGAGGTCCCCAAGATGTCACCGTGGCTCTCAAAGCCCAAGACGCTCCCTATTTTGTTAATATGTGGATATTTGGGACAATTTCTTCCCCAAAGGACTGTTGGGCATTGAACAGGCTGCCCATGGCGGTGCTGGAGTCGCCATCCCTGGGCGGGGTGAACAGACGAGGTTCTTGGGGACATTTTAGTGCCAGTTTTGGGTTGGATTTGATGACATTGAGGGTCCTTCCCAACCAAAATGATTCTGTGCCATCCCAGGGCCCATTTACATCATTCCCATGGACAAATCGCGTTGTTTCTCCCCAAAACTCACCCATTTTCAATGACCTCCTTCTTGTGCGGGATGCAACCCCTGCACGAGAGCTTCCCCCACCTTTATTTTTGAGCTGAAACCCAGCGATTTCACCAACACCAGCCCCAAAATCGCCTCCCACCCCCTGCCAAGCTGGGATTCTCCATCCCCCTCCCAACCCCAACCCTATAGGATTCACTTTCATAGGATGTATTATTAGAGGAACTGTCCCTATAGAACTCATTCCTGTAGCATCTATTCCTACAGGTTCTGTACCTACAGGATCCATTCCTATAGGATCCATTCCTATGGGATCCATTTCTCTAGGATGCATCCCTATAGGTTCTCTTCCTAGAGGGCACACTCCTATGGGATCTATTCCTATAGGATCTGTTGTGTGATTCTATAGGATCGAGCATGCGCTTCCCTGTGATTCTTTCTTATGGGATGGCTTCTTATGGGATTCCTTCCCATACAATCTCTTCCTATAGGATCCATTCCTATAGGATCTAGCCTCCCTTCCCAGGATCCTGGGTTTGTTGGTGGAAACCTTGATCCCCATGTTATCGCTGCTGCTGGGATTATATTTATTTAAGGGAATAACGTCGTAATATGTTAAAAAACATCTCAGTGTTTCCAGGTCCATCGAGTCGAGGAACTTCCCCAGCTAAACGAGAACCCAGCTTTTTATGGCAACAATTATGCTAACGATAACATCATTAAACCACACGGGAACGACCCCTAAATCAACCCAAAAAGTTGCCCCTTCAAGAAACACCAAATCATCCCGCTCCCAATAAACCGATCGATCGAAGAGGTTCCCCCGACCACCGCGAATCCGCCGGATCTCTTATTTTTTAAGAAGATTATTTATGGTTTATTTTAGACACCAGATCATTTGGCGCTTGTTTCATCAATTTGTCACTGTTTTTATTGTCACCAATTGCCCATAACTGGAGTGCATTTAAAATGTCATTGATCTTGATATTATGGTGTCATAATATGACAGTAATAGTTGTATCTTGCACAGAAAGCCCACTTCCTAAGATTGATGGCTTTCACCGTACCAATTATATTCTGTCCATCTCAGTGATAAAGAGAGCGTTGGAGGCATTCAATAGATAAATTAGATATCTTTTCAATTATTTCCTTTATTTTATAGGGTCACGTGCCTGATTAACAACTTTTTACTTCTGTTATTAGCCGGGAAAATTTTCGGCGCTCAACTCCCCGCGCTTTAATTTTGCCGATGGAATGAAAGATGGCGAGGACGCTGTAATTGTCTCCAATCTTTCTTGTTCTCCCTGTGAGTAGGTGAGGGTTTCTCTCTCCTTTTTTTTCCCAAGATTTAAAGGAAAAAAAACCCACGAAAACTCATTTTTCCTGGAATCCGGCCCAATCTGTGAGCTCAGCCCCGTTTTCCGCCGAGGTTTCGCTCCGTCTTGTCTTGATTCGAGGGAGTTTTGGTATGCGGAGCATCCCGTGTCAAAGAGGGGACGAGCCCCTTGAGATGAGCGTGGGGGTCTCCAAACCTCCTCCAAAGCCAAGGGCTGCTCACCAGCCCCACATCGCTGCTCCTGACGCATTTCGGGGGACACAAAGTGATTGAGCTCAAGCCTTTGTTGGGATGGAGCCACCATGACCCACAACTGGTTCTTTTTGAGGGAGAATGGGGCGTTTTTTGGTGGAATTTGGTTAACCCTCTTCGGCTTGGACACTCCTGTGATGATGCTGCTGTGGGGAGAATTATCACCCACGCCCACCCATTGATCACCCACCTTTGTGGGGGATCCTCCAATCTCTCTCCCTTGGCCACCAAGTGAGTGTTGGGGACCAGTTGGGACCAAATCCTGGTTCTATATGGTCCCAGCGAGGTGAGGTCGCTCCCAACCGAGTTGAGTGATGCTTCGGGTACCACTCTGTGGTGGAAGGAGTCGGGCTCTGGATGTGCCCATCTCCACTTTGGGATCCATGAGCACCTGGAAAGACCTGGACTTGGAGCCACAGAAATTATCCAAGGGATGGAACTCTGGAAAGATGGGGACAGACTTTTGAGCAGGGCCTGTCGAGACAGGACAAAGGGTGATGGTTTTAAACTAAATGAGGGTAATTCAGGTCGGATAAAAGGGAATTTTTGGCACTAAGGGTGGTGAGAGGTGGTGGATGAACCATCCCTGGAGACATCCCAGGCCAGGCTGGATGGGGCTTTGAGCAACCAGAGGTGGTGATGATGTCCCTGCTCATGACAGGGGTGGATAAGGTGACATTTGAAGGTCCCTTCAACCCAAACCCTCCTGTGATCCTGTGATTCTACACCCTCATCATCTGGGCAGCCAAAAGGACCACCTCCAACACTTCCCTGACCACATTCCGTCTCCCAACCTTCACCCCAAGCTCCCAGGTTGTTGTGAAGGTCCAGGGTTTATAACACATCAAATCCTCCCCCCCAAATCACTTTTCTTTCTTCTCCTGAGCTCTGCACCAGAGACGCTGGACCAGCCCCAAGGCGATCTCATCCACCCCACCGAAAACATCAGCTGGGAAATATTTCACCGGTGGGCAGCAGGGGGGTCTGCAGCTCTTCCCCCCCGAGCCGCAGTTCTTCATCCTGATCGGAGAAACACACAAAGAACAATTCAGGTGGAGTTACCGTAAGGAGATTTATTGCGGCCGGGGAAGCACATGTGATTCGATACCGAAGCATGAATCACGGCGGGACAGCCGGGATGTATTTACATTTGTACCCTGCGCGCATGAATATTGCAAGGAGAATACAAAGTCACGGAGGTGACGACTCTCGGCGGGTAGGGCTGGGGGGGCTCGGTAAGTTATGGGAGGGGGCGGCTGTAAATTTGTGGGTGCACAGGGAATAAAAGGGGTGATCGTGAGTGTAAGGTTGGGCTGTATTTGTGCTGCAGGGATTTCTCTTCTCTTCTCTTCTCTTCTCTTCTCTTCTCTTCTCTTCTCTTCTCTTCTCTTCTCTTCTCTTCTCTTCTCTTTCTCTCTCTTCTCTTCTCCTTTCTCTTCTCCTTCTCCTTCTCCTTCTCCTTCTCCTTCTCCTTCTCCTTCTCTCCTCTTTCCCTCTTCTCCTCTTCTCAAAAGTCTTTGGATTTAATAGTTGCTGCGGATGGACAATCCATCACAAGGGCTGGTTGCACGTGTTGATAGAGAACTTTTCTCTGGTCCTCCCTAAATCTCAACGCAAAACCCGACACCATTTCACTCCGACCCCATCGCCTCGCTTGGCTCCTCGTCACCCCAGCTCTTCTCCAAGGTGAGTGTGGTGCTTCTCCGTGGTCCGTGCTGAAGTGGCCTCGGCCACCAGCTTGTCCCCATCAGTAGCCTCCCACCATCTCACCATGGAGGGACCAAGGGGGTTAAGTGTCTTGGTAGGAGGTGTCCAGCTCAAAGAGGGGCCATGGGAGAAGGAAAATGGTCCAGGGTATGGGTCAGACCACTAGAGCCAAGAGCACGGTGCATGCATAGAGGGTGTTCTCACCATTGCCTCTTGCTGATTTTGGGCCCATTCTGCCAGTAAATGGTCCATTCCTGCATGGAAATGGCCAAACCATGACCATGACCCAGCACGGAAGCTTTTGTTCTCCATTGGGGCTTCATGGACTCATCACCCACTTGTGATGAATGAACTTTTAATGGAGAAAAATACATCACCCTATTTTAAGTGGGACGTTTAAGTGAAGCTGATGATTTAAGCAACTTAAAGTCCATTAAACAAAGGGGGAACCTGGATCTTAGAGTCCCATCCATTTGGAGGAGCGTCTGGCCTGGGATAAACATGACGTTAAGTGGCCACCTGAGCATTGCTAAAACAGACATTTACCTTCCTAATAAAGTCTTTTTAAGCTCTAGTAATGGTTACCTGGAGAGCGGTTCGTGTTAAAATCCCTCTGCTGAGATACTTCAGTAGCTGCCCATCAACTAATGGAAATGAGTCATTTAGATGTGAAGACACCGGGAATATTTTGGCCATATTTAGAGGAGAAGGGGGATGGTACAAGGAGGTGGGTCTCTTCCAACCCTCAGACCTTCCTCTTTTGGTCGTGGGGGGATGAGATGGAGTGGTGAGGGGTGGATGAATGGATGGAGGGAGAGATGGATGGATGGAGGGATGGATGGATGGATGGAGGGAGAGATGGATGGATGGATGGATGGATGGATGGATGGATGGATGGATGTCAAAACCAATTGTGCCATAAGAAAGAGCCAATCAGAGACGTTTAGCAGGTCCAGTGAGGTCCAAGTCCAGATGTTTAACATCTAGTGAGGACTTTGCTTTCTGTCACTAAGTGATACGACAGAGGCTGGACTGGAGATCACTGAGTTTCCATCAACCGCATCTGGAGTTGGTCCATCTAAGTTAGCAGAGATGCTGAGTTAGCTCTTAGGTTAATAATAAAATGCTCATAACTCCTCCCAAATTCAATATTTTGGGGCTTCTTGACACATTATGAGGAGCCTTGTGATAAAGGCACCAGGTCCTGCCTAAACACAGGGCAGGACCCTCAGTTTTCCCTCCTCTCATCTGCAGAAACCCACCTCCGAATCCTCCAAACCAAAGACCCTCTGGAGGCACCAGGAAATTCATCTCTGGAATTTAAAGCAAACCTTCGGATTTTAATGTCTGGGCTCAGCAGAGCATGGAAATATTTGCTTAACTTTAAGCATGTGCTCAACACCCACGGGAGCTCAGTGCTGCCAGGCATTGGATTTCCTCCCCGGTTCATCCGTTGTGGGAGCGGAGCTGGGAAGCGGCGAGAGCCAAGGGTCGGACAAACAGGGCTCTGATGCCACCACGAGATTCATGGGAGGGGAAGGGACCTACTTGCTTTTCTGTAATTAATAAGGAGAAGACAAGAAACCTCCTCAAAGGCTTGGTGGAGGCATTTCCACTCCCAGTGCCCAGCTTGACGGGGTCATTTGCAGCCAAATTCCAGCGCTATCTCTACTATAGATACGGTTTCCTTGGAGGATTGGAAGGTCCCATCCTGCTCGTGGTCTCTTGTGCCTGGAGGGGTCCAAATCCCACCCCAATGGCCATGTCTCAGTGGCCACAGGAGACACTCAGGCTGGGAAACTCTTCTCCATCCAACCTGATCCAAATTTTGGTGACCCCACTGAGATCTTGGTGGGGATCAGGTTGGAGATGGAGGTGGTGAAATCACAGAATGATGTTGTTTGGAAGAGACCCTCAAGATCATCGAGTCCAACCATTAACCCAACTCTGGCACTAACCCATGTCCTTGAGAACCTCATCTCTGCGGCTTTTAAACACGAATGGCTGGTGACGAAGCCCATGAAAACAGGGTCTGACCTCCGGAAAGGACCTGAGGGATGGTTGGTGTCTTCAGAAGGGGCATAGATACCTGGAGATCCATCCTCCAGGGCTGTTGGATCCTCTACTCACCCCTGCCAAGTGATGGTGACCATGGCCAAGTGATCCATCAACATGCAACCCCTACCTCTCCAATCATCTCCTCATCCTCAGGGCTGGAAAATCCATGCAAAGGATGGGATTTTCTCTCTCACACAGACCAAAAGCCCCTCAGGATCCCATTTATTGCCATCAGGACCTTCTCCCCTCCATGCACGGGGTGTGTGATGGTCCCAGTTGCCACCAGCAAAGGGATTCGCTGAGAGCAAGCACAGCAAAGCCCTAACGAAGACAAGCCGCTGTAATTCTTACCTTGAGGTTACCTGCCAAGTTGCTTTCCCTAGGGACCTATAGATCAACCGAGGGTGTGAATTTAAAGCTGGGCCAGCTAAATTACATTAAACCTTCACGCAGACCTTCTCATTCCAAATGCAGCCAGCCTTAATTCAGTTTAGCTTTGCGAATTAAGCTAAACTGAATTAAACCAACTGTAATTCTGAATAAGTGTCCAGTAAGGGGCTTCATGTGCTCCAGCTAATCCACTTTAGGAGTTGATTTGGATTAATGCTGACAAATGTCCCCTCGTAGATATATCTCGGTGCCGCTGGGCTCTGCCAACATGCCGTGCCGCGAGGATTTACGGCGTACCGGCTTGCCCGTAACCACCTTCCTCATGGACCTGCTCCAAAACCCTGCTCTTTCCTCCTTCCAGGAGATGCTGAGGTTGGGTTTCAACTACCTCCTCCAAAACCAGGATCCATCCAGCTCCACCACCTCACTGGCGCTGGGTTTAGCTGGGTGTTTGGTTCCTGTTGGGTCGATGGAAGGAGAGAAAACACTTATTTGGGCATCTTTTGGGGTATTCCTGGTGGATTTGCAATGAATTTAGCCCTTCTTTAAGACCTGAAGGTGCTGCTCTCTCTGCATTGACCACATAGAGTCTGGGCATGAAGCTCCTCATTTAGGCATATCTATTAAATAACTAACATTATGCAGACAAAAAAAGTGTCCCTGCAACTAATTAATATCACAGAATGATCCAAAATGAACACAGGTTCAAAGAGCCAAACTGCAACCCACAGGAGGAACCTGCAAAAATCCCCACCCAGACAGTGTCGTCCACCCACATCCCACAGCCCACGGAGGCACCAGACCCCAACCATCGTCACCTCTTTCCAAAACGACCTTGGCGAAGTCCCTGCGTCACAGAGGAAAAGCGCAAAGTCCTTGACTTTGTCCTTCTTTTAGAGTCTGCTGACGCGTTAACTGCCAACGCCGCGGCCGCCGGCTTCATTTCTCTTGCACAACGGCCAATTGGCAACGGATCAATACAGGGGAAAGTTAGGAGGACGGGAGCAAAATAAATGATTTCTCTTTGGGAGGCAACGTGGAGACGACAGGGAGCAGAGCCCCTCGCCGACCCACCAATGGGTCCGGTCTAGAGCAGCTTTTTGGATGGCGGATCGTGCTAAGGTGCGTTTGCACCCCATGGCTTTGGCGTGTGGCTGCGTGGTGAGTTAATTTTGGGGAAAACTCATAAATTGGCTCAGAAAATCCCTGTCCTATGAAGGGTTTGCTGGATCCTCTCCATAACCATGTCCTTGTCTTCTGCAACGTTGGTTGGACCAGCTCTGCGTCACTCCTTGAAGGGAAGAAAAGCCTGGGGAGGGCTGGATGGTTTATTCCAGCACTAGTTGTGAGGTTTAACTTATTTAAATAGAAAATGTTGGTCTGGGTGGGTTATCTCAGCTCAGGGTAAATGGAGAAAGGTGGAGCACTAGATGCAGGTCATATCTCCAGGGATGGGGCATCCACCACTTCTCTGGGCAACATGGACCAGGGTCTTAACGCTCTCAGGGCCAACAATTCCTTCCTCATGCTCTGAATCTCTCCTCCTTTCGTTTAGAACCATCACCCCTTGTCCTACGGTAACATAACAGGATGAAGATGTGGGGGCGCATCTCTCTCCAGGGAAAGAAGAAGAAGATCAGACCCAACACGATGTTTTCAGTCATGGGACAGGAGATGAAGCCAACCTGAAGGCCCTTCTTGCAGCGCTGGATTGGGTCCTGCAACGGGGACGTGTCTGCACGGGAACGCTCAGGCAGGCGAGTCTGAATTAACTAAGGGTTTGAGTTGAAAGTGCATTACTATAAGTGCATCTGAAGAGCATGCAAAATGCATGCAAAGTGCACTTTGGTCCAAATGAAAGTGCTCCTCCGTCAGCGGAAGGTAATTTACGGCCCGTCCCTTGACATTTCGGTCAGGATCCATCTCTCTTTACCGTAGACATCCACAGGTTCGTTAGCAAAACGGGCTTCTCAGCTCAACTCCTCCTGAGGAGCATCTCCCTTGGCATGGGTGATTCTCTGCCGTCAACCGCCGCTTACGGGACGCGGCAAATCGCTTCCCGCAGTTGCCCGTCTTTCCCGGTTGGGGTTGGGAAGAGGTTGGACAATGTCTTGTAGGGGAGTGAGTAACCTGGGGGGCAGCGGAGGGACCTGGGGGGTTCAACCTGGAGAACAGGAGCTGACGGGAGACCTTCTGATCTCTAAACTGCCTGAAAGAAGCTTGGAGCATGGAGGGGGTTGGTCTGTGCTCCCAAGTGATAAAACAAGAGGAAACAGCCTCAAGTTGCGCCAGCGGAGGTTGAGGTTGGAAATTTGGGGTGATTTCTTCCCCAAAGGGCTGTCAGGCATTGGACAGGCTGCCCAGGGCAATGGTGGAGTCACCATCCCTGGAGGGTTGGACAGAGGTTCTCAGGAACATGAGGTTGGACGTGGGGTTGGACTCAATGATCTTGAGCGGCTTTTCCAACCCAAATCACCCTCTGATTCTGTAGCTCTACAAGCTGCAACCCTGTGCATCCCGCCTCCCGACGCCAACTCCATCCCTCCCACGTGGGCTGCTGAACATCAAGAGATGCTTGAACCGCTGCCCTCGACCCGGGGGCTCTCCCGGCACCGCTGCCTTATTTACAGCAACAAAACCAACAACTCGCCAGCTCGGGAAATAAAACCCCAGCATCTTCCCTCCCTCCCTCCTTCCTGCAGCCTCTCCCCCGCAAAGCAGCCGCCAACAGCTTTGTTTAGAAAAGAAAACTGATGTTTTTATGGGTCCCATGAATCTTACTGGGAAGGCAACAACCCCGGACAGGCGGCTCCGAGAAGCTGAGCCGGAGCCGTGAAGCAAAAGAAAGGTCAACCCAAGGCACTGAACAACCATTAAAGCCAAGGGCTGGATGCCAAAGTCCAGGCTTTTAAGCCCAAAGAGCTGAGCTTAAAGCAAATTCTCTCCTAAAAGCTCGGAGCGAGCTGAAATCCCACAGCTTGGGGATGTTTTTATAGGAAATCAGGATGAAAATGCCTCTTTCTATTTCTGTTTCTCTAGGGATTTTTGAGAGAAATTCGGTTCTTTGAAGGCAAAAGCCAGGAATACTGCGGGAGCATCCCAAATATTCCGGCAAAGCCCCGGCGTTGACGTGCAAAGCTTTAAAATGATGGGCAAAAAACAGGGTGCGAGGGGGGAATCAGCGGGAAAGATGCTTCCCGCAGCGATGTAACCGAAACTCCCGCTTTTCCAGGGTGAGAAAAAGGGTGGAAAATAGTTGAGCTCTTCCTAAACCCCAGCAGGTTTAACGGGAGGTTTAGCGTGAAACTCAATAATCCTCCAGCGGGGCCGAGTCCTCCAAGGAGCTGCAGGGATGAGTTGGGGTCTTGCAAACGAAGCGAGCAAAACCAATTACCCTAATGAGCGGCGGCGTGGGTTTATTTAGGAAGGATTTTCAGGTCTAAGTTCCAGTTTTTAAATTAATCTCTTCCTAGTAAAGGCCGAATGGGTGATTCTCTGTGATATCCGTTCTCCGCGATGATTTAAGCATGGTGATGCGTGATGGGGACAACCATGTCCACAGTGATAAGCCTGCACGTGTGGTTAAGCCTCGCTTATCAGAAAGTTAGGCCAGCTCCCAGAAGGGGTAGGAATTAGGCGACTTTGGGGTGTTTTCCCCTATTTCCCTAATTCATGCCGATTCTCTCCACTGACTCCAGAGGGAGCCTGGACTAGCGATGCCGAGGGCTTTATATCCCAAGTGGGAAGGGAATTAAGCTGCTCCACCAAAGCCAGGACTAAACCTCCCCGGGACACACATCAGCACCGCAAACTCGAGGTTGACCAGCAGTTCATATACCCCATCCCCAACCAAGTTTAATTACAAGTCCCGACCTCGTTAGCAGGACAAATCCACCTCCTTGGAATGCTGATTGACCCCCGCAAGGAGGGGTGACCCCCACCCCTGTATATCAGAGATTTTACCCCAGAAAAGAGCTCATGGACCAAGTGGGGTGACAGAACCACATTCCCACCTCAAGCCCCCAAATTCTGTTTATTATTCGCAGTGATTAATAAGCGAATAAAAATAAAGGGGGGGTCCAGGGGGGTCATTGCTCCCGCCTGTTGCTAATTAGGCTGTGGGGAGCTCGTTTGCCCACGACGCTTAATGAAAGCAGCACAACCCCGCGTGTTATTTAATTGAATCGGAGAATTAATATCGGGACGGAGGGCGATCGCCTCCACGTCGCAGCCTGGGGGAAGATGCTCCATCCATCTTGTTTTATCCCGAAAAGCGTCTCATTGCAGGGTAATAAGTGGGGTTTTTGATGCTTTTTTGCGTCTTATTTTGATTTGATTTGGAGTTCAACGGGGCGAAAGGCTCCATCGCTCCATTGGCACCCAATGAAACTCGCGCCTCACCCTTCACCCGGCTCCCTCCGCTGATAAAGTCGCCCCAATCTTAATTCAATCTGTAAAGATTAAGGCAGCAATAAGGAGCATCGGAGGGGCCGATGGCCGCCGAGTCTCCCCGGGGCCGGTGACAAATGACTTTGTGACAGTAATCGCCAAATTAGAATCTGCACGGCGAGCCCCGGCGCAACCGCCGCACCGGCTCCTCCCCGGCACCGGGTGCAAGGAGAGGTCACGCAGCGGCTCCGCCGCCTTGCATGCTAATGCGAGCCATGATTTCCCACTCGAAATATCCCAAAATACTTATTAAAATTAACCAAAATCATTAAAATGGGGTGGTTAGTTATTTATCGTTCATTTTGCGCCCGGTGGTGTTGGGAGAGGGCGCCCGGCACGCTGCGAAAAATCAGGGTTGCGTGAAGGTTGCAGCCAAAGGGTTCCCAGATTTTCCCCAAATTGCCCAAAATCTCCCCAAATTGCCCAGTTTTCTCCCAAATTCCCAGCCCCAAAGGTGTGGCCGAGCCCCACGTCCCTGCCTGCAGGGTTTCTAATTAAATCAAATTAATAAGGCGAATGTCGCATGCTGGTGTGACGTGTATCGCGGTCTCTACGGGTCCACCTGCAGCTGGAGGTGGATTGATGTTGTTTTGGGGGTTTTTGGGCAATACCCCATGGGTGGGTTTTGCCTGAAAAAGGAGGAATTTGGGGGGAATCAGGGTTGATTCTGCCCGATTCACGAGGGGTCTGGGCCCCACATGGACCATGTGCCCCAATAGATGCGCGTGCAAAGGGACGTGATGCTTTGCACGGACACCCTGGCCATGCTAAATCCATGCAAAGCCACGCAGCCTTCACCTTGAACGCAGGCTTTGCTTTGCACGTGGGCTTTGCTTTGCACGTGGCCATCGTCTTGCACGTGGGCTTTGCACGTGGGCTTTTCTTTGCACTTGGGCTTTGCTTTGCACGTGGGCTTTGCTTTGCACGTGGGCTTTGCTTTGCACGCGGACTTTGCACCTGGGCTTTGCTTTGCACGTGGGCTTTGCTTTGCACATGGGCTTGTATTTGCATATGGGCTTTGCACCTGGGTTTTTCTTTGCACATGGGCTTTGCTTTGCATGTGGGCTTTGCTTCGCACGTGGCCATCGTCTTGCACGTGGGCTTTGCACGTGGGCTTTGCTTTGCACGTGGGCTTCTCTTTGCACGTGGGCTTTTCTTTGCACGTGGGCTTTGCTTTGCACGTGGGCTTTGCTTTGCACATGGGCTTTGCTTTGCACGTGTCCTCATCTTTCACGTGGGCTTTGCTTTGCACGTGGGCTTTGCTTTGCACATGGGCTTTGCTTTGCACGTGGGCTTTGCTTTGCACCTGGGCTTTGCTTTGCACGTGGGCTTTGCTTTGCATGTGGGCTTTGCTTCGCACGTGGCCATCGTCTTGCACATGGGCTTTGCTTTGCACCTGGGCTTTGCTTTGCACATGGGTTTTTCTTTGCACCTGGGCTTTGCTTTGCACACAGGCTTTGCTTTGCACCTGAGCTTTTCTTTGCACCTGGGCTTTCCTTTGCACGTGGGCTTTGCTTTGCACATGGCCATCATCGTGCTCGTGTCCTGTATCCTACACATGTGCTTCATCTTGCACGTGGCCTTTGTCCTGCACGTGGCCTTCGCCTTACATGTGGTTTTCTCCTTTTTTTCCCCTTTTTTTCTCCTTTTCCTCCCGTTCCTCTTTTTTCCTCCTTTTCCTTATTTTCCTCTTCTTTTCCTTTTCCTCCTTTTTCTTCCTTTTCTTCGTTATCTTCCTTTTCCTCTTCTTCTCCTTTTTCTCCCTTTTCCTCCTTTTTCCTCCTTTTCCTTCTTTTTCTTCTCTTCCTCCTTTTCCTTCTTTTCCTCTTCTCCTTTTCCTCCTTTTTCCTCCTTTTCCTCCTCTTCCTCCCCTTCCTCCTTTTCCTCCTCATCCCCCCTCAACAAACCCCCCAGTGCAGCTCTCAGGCCGAGCACCCAAAGGTGCCGCTCTCCGGGCGACAAAATCCAAATCACTCCATTGCGACGGGGAAACCGAATTCAGAAGCAGCATAGACGTAAAACACATATTTATGCGAATACGTATTATAAATAGATATTCGATCTATATTAAAAATATAATAAAGATAGAGAGGAGGGTTTTTCTCAGCCCAGCCAAGGGTCCCCCGTCCGGGGAGGGACCCGCGGTGACGGTGCCACCGGCGTCATTGTGCGGGAGATGAAAAGGGGCCGAGAGGCCTCGGCGAGCGAGGGGCTGTCGCGGTGATGAATGGGGGTGAGCACGGGGTGAGGCCCCTCCCCGGGCCAGGAACAAGAGAGCACTGTTCACCCTGCAAACGATTAAAAACAAAATACACTGTATTGCCGGGAACCGGCAGAGCCGAGGGCTGCGCTGCTTCCTCCTCCTCTCCTCTCCTCTCCTCTCCTCTCCTCTCCTCTCCTCTCCTCTCCTCTCCTCTCCTCTCCTCTCCTCTCCTCTCCTCTCTCTCCTCCTTGCTGATTTCTTTCTATTCTTCCTTTTTCTTCCTTTTTTCTTCCTGTTTTTCCACCTTTCTTCGTCCTGTTTTTCTTCCTTTTTTCTTCCTCTTTTTTCTTCCTTTTTTCTTCCATTTTTCCTTCTTTTTTTCTTCCTTTTTTCCTTCCTTTTTTCTTTCCTTTTTTTGTCCTTTTCTCTTCCTGATTTTCTTCCTGATTTTCTTCCTTTTTTTGGTCCTTTTTTCTTCTTGTTTTTCTTCCTCTTTTTTCTTCCTCTTTTTATCCTTTTATTCCCTTCCTTTTTTCTTCCCTTTTTTCTTCCTCTTTTTATCCTTTTATTCCCTTCCTTTTTTCTTCCTTTTTTCTTCCTTTTTCCCTTCCTTTTCTTCCTTTTTTCTTCCTCTTTTTTCTTCCCTTTTTATCCTTTTTTCCCTTCCTTTTTCTTCCTCTTTTTCTTCCCTTTTTCTTCCTTTTCCCATCCTTTTTTCTTCCTTTTTTCTTCCATTTTTCCTTCTTTTTTTCTTCCTTTCTTCCTTTTTTCCTTCCTTTTTTCTTTCCTTTTTTTGTCCGTTTTTCTTCCCGTTTTTCTTCCTTTTTTTCTTCCTCTTTTTTCTTCCTTTTTTCTTCCTCTTTCTTCTTCCTTTTTTTATCCTTTTATTCCCTTCCTTTTTTCCTCCTCGTTCCCACCGATGCTGCCTTTGTATGCATGTAACGCCACCTTGGCACGTATATAGCGCTGATTTGTACACATATAACGCTACCATTGCCTGTATACAACACGACCTTTGCACATATATGCTACACTCAAACGTACATAACACTGCCTCTCCGCACATCTAATGCTACCTTTGTATGTATAGAATGTCACCTCTCCGTGTGTATAATGCTACCTCTGCACATATATAATACTGCCTTTGCATGTATATAACACTACTTTTGCACATATATAACGCTACCTTTGAACGTACAGAATGCTACCTTTGCATGTATACAATGCCACCTCTACACATATGACGCTACCTCTCCATGTATATAATACCACCTTTGCACATATATAATGCTACCTTTGCACATGTATAACGCCACCTTTGTATGCATATAATGCCACCTTTGCATGTATATAACGCTACCTCTGCACATATATAACACTACGTTTACATGTATATAACACTACTTTTTATATATATAACGCTACCTTTGCACATATATAATGCTACCTCTCCATGTATATAACGCTACCTCTCCACGTATATAACGCCACTTTTGCACATATATAGTGCCTAGGGACAACATATAGGGCCCAGCATGTGCCTCTCACTGCCCAGGCCTATATATATAATATATATCCCCATCTATATGTATAGAGCCACATCTATAGGGAGCACAAACCCAGCTGTTGCACCAGGGCCTCATCCCGCCCACCTGAACGCCTGCAGCTCGTCAGCTTAATTACCCTGGAGCATTAATTAGGTGCACGCACACACACGCACACGCGCCGGCCCAGAAAGCGATTAGCCGCCGCGCTAATTTGCATCTCATTAACATGCCCACAAGGGTTCATTTGCCAGCCAAGGGCGGGCAAGCGCTCGGTGAAGAGCTGGCAAAATCGTTAAAAATGGAGATTTTGGATGCGGGAGGAGGATGGGGGGGGTGGCTGGGGGTGTTGGGGACATAGGGGGGACATGGGGGGACACAGGGATAGGGGGGGCACGGGGGACATAGGGATATGGGGGACATGGGGGACATTGGGGGACACAGGGATATGGGGGGCATGGGGGACTTTGGGAGACACAGGGATATGGGGGACATGGGGGACATGGGGGGCATATAGGGTATGAGGGACATGGGGGGACACGGGGATATGGGGGGCATGGGGGACATGGGGAGCATACAGGGTATGGGGGGTATGGGGGACATTGGGAGACACAGGGATATGGGGGACATGGAGGACATGGGGGGCATACAGGGTATGGGGGACATTGGGGACATTGGGGGACACAGAAATATGGGGGACATGGGGAGCATACAGGGTATGGGGGCATGGGGGACATTGGGGGACACAGGGATATGGGGGACTTGGGGGACATGGGGAGCATACAGGGTATGGGGGGCATGGGGGACATGGGGGGACACAGGGATATGGGGGACTTGGGGGACATGGGGAGCATACAGGGTATGGGGGGCATGGAGGACATTGGGGGACACAGGGATATGGGGGACTTGGGGGACATGGGGAGCATACAGGGTATGGGGGGCATGGGGGACATTGGGGGACACAGGGATATGGGGGACTTGGGGGACATGGGGAGCATACAGGGTATGGGGGGCATGGGGGACATGGGGGGACACAGGGATATGGGGGCCACGGGGGACATGGGGGGACAGGGGACAGGAGGGGGACATGAGAGACATGGGGGGGACATGGGGGACACTGGGGACATAGGGGGGACATGGGGGACATGGGGGGCATGGGGGACATGGGAAGTCACAGGGGACATGGGGGAGACACAGGGACATGGGGGGATAGGGGACACGAGGGAGACAGGGGTGACATGGGGGGACACAAGGACATGGGGGGACAGGGCACACAAGGGGGACATGGGAGATATGGGGGGGACATGGGGGGGACACGAGGGGGACATGGGAGCCATGGGGGGGACGGTTCCGAACCCGCAGGGAAGGACCTGGGAGGGGTATTTCTATTTCATTTCTATTTCATTTCAATTCGTATTTGTGTTTTATGAGCATTTTATTTGTAATTTGAGGGGGATTCTTTTTTGTGATTTGGGGGTTTTATTTGGGGGGGGCACATTTTATTTCTATTTTATTTGTTTTTTTAATATATATTTTATTTGTATTTTTTATTATTTTGGGTTTTTTTTGGCATTTGGGGTGTGTATTTTAAAGATTTTTAAGAATTATTATGATTAGGCTGTTACGTATTTTTTTTACTTTATTTGGGAGGGGCTGCGTATGTTTTCCATATATTTTGCATTTTTTTAATAATTCTTTTATTTTTTAAAATATTATTGGGGAGGGGGGTGGTTTTTAAATTTCATTTGGGGTTTGTATTTTCTCTTTTATATATATATATATATTTCTTTTTATATATATAATATATATTTTTTCTATATATTTTTCCTTTTCTATATATATTTAATTTTTCCTCTATTTTATCCCTATTTTATTTGCATTCCCCTTGAGAATTGAATCGGGGGGGGCGAGGGGGAGGTTGATTCTCCCACCCCCGCGCATCCCCCACCACCCCCTAAGTGCATTTTTTAGGGTACTGAACCCCCATAGAACACCTGAAGCTCAAACCAAACGGGGTGGGGGGGGCGGCTCAAACCCCCCCCAGTTTCATTCTCAATTAAAAACCCTTTTACTCTCTGGCGAGGCAGCGGTTGAGGGAGCGGGAGAAGCATTTCCAATAGTCACACTTGTCAAGTGAGACCATCTTTTAGCCCTCAGGAACAGCAAATCCCCGTGAACTCTGGGTGAACCAAGATTGAAGTCATAAATCAGCCCTACAAAAGCCGGCTGGTGGATGGCGGGCTCCTACCTTTTAACGCTTTCGCGGGCGCACAAGGAAAAGAGGGGAAAAGATGGGGGAAAAGAAGAGATGTTAGGGAAAAATAGCTAAAAATTAGATTTCCGCAGCGTGGAGGAAAGAAAAAGTAAAAAATGCAAAAATCACGTTGTGTGCATGCAGGGGAAAATAAGAGGTGCATTAAAGAAATCAAAAATTCACACTATCTGCGCCCTGCAGAAAATGGAATATATTAAAAATATATCCCGACCTCATGTTATGTGTACCCTGCAAACCAAATGTATGGAAAGGAATATTGAAAATTCGCGTTGAAGTAAAATAGGTGGGAATAAAATATCGAAAATCCGAATTAGCCGCACCCTGAATAGAATGAAATATTTTTAAATGGAAAATTCGCGTTGTCTGCACGCTGCAAAAAAAAATGAAATAGATTGGGAAAACAGAGCGAAAATTCCCATTATGTGCATCGTGCCTGAGGGTGAGGATGAGGAGGGAGGGGATGCTGGCGCTTTCTGGGGTGAAATGAAGGGCTTTTGCTCCTTTTCGATGTATTTGGGGTGTTTTGGGGTGCGAAATGGGGTCACCGAGGGGTGATGATGGGGGGGAGGAAGGAAAAGGAGCTGGAGGGAGCAGAAAGGAATTGATTAGCGCAAAGGAAATAGCTGGTGTAATGGATGTGGGGAGAGGGGCTGGTTGGCATCGATCTGCTAATGGGAGAGAGAAAATGGGAGCAAAAATATATATATATTTATATATAAAAAGCCTATTAAGAAATAGCGTGAACCGCATATATATGGGCAGGGGACATACGGGCGTATGTGCGTCCCCTGCCCGTACCAGCCTCCCGCTTTATTCTATTTATTTGTATTCTTTTCATCATGATGTTATTTATTTCTATTTATTTATTTTTATAACGTCTCCATCGCGTTTATTTTTAATTATTTCCTTTCTCGTTATTTCCTTCGGCGTTTTGCTTATTTTTCTAATTTTGATTACTTTATCTTCCTTATTATTCTAATTTTTATCTCTTCTATCTTATCACGGTTTCTTTTTATTATTTGATTTAGCGTTAGGCTCCTTATCTTATTTATTATCATTTTTACCACTTTATTTATTTCATTCCCTAATTATTACTTTATTTTCCCTAATTTTTATTCTCTTACTTCTCCTCATTTACCTCCATCATTCATTCCCATCGCGCTCCTCATTTTTACCGCATTACTCATTTTTTATCCCTTATCTCGTTCGCACTCATTCCTCATTTTCTTTCTTTCCACTCTTTTCATTCATTTCTAACCCCCCCCATCCCTTCACCCCACAGAGCGTCCAAAAACCCCCCCAAAAAATCAAAAATCATTAAAAAAACACCCCTCGAGGTGCCGGGGTGGGGGAAAAACACCCCCCGCCCGCATCTCTTTTTTTTTTTCCTTAGCTAATCTAACCTGACAAACAATATGATGGATTTGGTTTCTGTTAATTCGCGCTGCCCTTTTCCTGCAGAATTTAAGTGTAAGTTAATGTACAGCGGAAACCCGGGCCCGGCCGCGCCGCTAATGGGCTGCGGGACGAGCTGCGCGCAGCGCCGCATACAAATGCGCTTGTCTCCGCGGGCTGCCCGAGATTTATGGCTCTTTTGCCTTCTGGAGCTGTAAACAAGCGAGCAAAAAAAATACAAACCCAGTCCCGGCACCGCTCGCTACCCGAAGGAGGCTGAAAATAAAGAGGAAAGGGAAAAACTTGCTTTTGGGGGGTTTTGGGGGGTTATTTGTTAGCGCTTTTGCAGGGGGTTTGGGGGCTTTGCAGCGCTTGGATTTGCAGCCCCGACGGGGGGTGGGTTCGGCCGGCCCCACATCAGCAGCACCCCCATGGCATCAGCAGCATCCGCGGGGGCCGGGGGTGTCCCCAGGCGGGGGGGGACTTGGGAGTGGGGAGGGGGGGACAATGCGCGGAGCTGCGCGGGTGCGGGCGGGGGAGGGTTTAGCGCAGCTCGGTGCGGTGCTGGGATTGGATTTGTACTATTGAAATGTGATTTGGTTTTAATACTTTCTTTTGAGTATCTTCTTTTTCTCTTTTAATAATTTCCTTTTTTTATCTTTTCTTTTTAGTATTTGAATTTTTTATATTTTCTTTTTAATATTTTCATTTTTCTCTTTAATATTTGCATTTTTCTCTTTTCAATCTTTTTTCTCTTTTCAATCTTTCCATTTATCTTTCCTTCTGAATCTTGCCTTTTGAATATTCCCTCTTCAATATTCCCTCGCAAACATTCCCTTTGGAACACCCTCTTTTGAATATTTCCCTTTGCATGTGTGTTTTTCTAGAGCCAAAGGGCCGGTTCCTCCTCCAACCGGCCCCGCCGCCCCCGGAAGAAATCACAGCTTAAAACAAAAAGAGAGAAGAAGAAAGGAAGGGGGGAAAATAACACGAAATGCACCCAAAAAATCCAGCGATTTGGGTTAAATCTCCGCGGTTTTCCTCCCGAGACGCCGCGTCCGCAGCAAACGGAGCGAAGCGAAGATGCTGGAGTTTGGGTGGAAATGGAAAAGATTTGGGAAGAGTTTGCAAAGCTAAAAGTAAAGGGGGTTTTTTGAGCGCTGCGGGCTGGTAGGTGGAAATTGCGGCCGTGTCGGGGGGTTGGCGACGCCGGGAGGCCCTAAAAATGCGTTTTAGGGGGGGAAATGACCCAACTAGAGGAGGGAGGGGGGTGAAGAGGAGTTTAAACCTCGCTTAAGTTTCTAGTTGGTTTTGGTTTGGGGGTTTTTGTAGGAAATAAAGTGAGATTTTGTGGCGGAGTTGAGGTTGGAAAGTGGGTTTCAGTAGCGGGACTTGTGGCCATCGCTGAGGATGGATTATATTAAACATATGTATAATATAGATTGTATTAATTTTAGATATTTTATATATTTTTAATATGTTATGTTTTATATAGTATAAATTTTATTTATACACACACGTAGTATATATATATATATATATATATAAAATTAGCTGCTCGCTGCTTTTATTACTATTAAAAATAATAATTAAAAAGCCACAACCAAGCAAAAAATTCACCAAAATACTCCAAGGAAAAGTAGGAAATCGCATTTTTAACTCTTTTTAGAACTCGGGGCTTCCAGCAAAGTTCAAACCCTTTCTCTCTTCGTGACTAATATATATATATATATTTTTTAAAGGCCGCTCCAGCCGTTCCCTCCTTTTATTTTAAAAGCCCCAAATGGGTGATTTTGGGGGGTTGCGCAGAACACGCCTCCTGCTCGTTCATATGGTGCCAATTGAAACGGATCGCTCTTTACGGCCGCTTTTATTATTTAGGGGAGAGAAAGGGAATTTAAACAAAATATGGGGGCGGGGAAGGAGAGGAAAAGATTTTAAAAATTAGAGTAAAAAGGACTAAAAGGGATTAAAAAAAGATATGCAGATTTTTTTTAAAGAAACGGGGGAAAAAGAAAAAATAATTTTAAAAAAAGTAAAGTTGGCCGGGGGAACAAGACGAGTCCGTGTGATGGGTCGGAGCCACATGGTGCTACTTAAAACGTTCGCTTGGAGATTCATAAAATATTTAAAGCCCCGAGTCATGCCTCTTTTTTTTTTTTTCCTATTTATTGCGGCGTATAATTCAAAATTATCGTGTATTAATAAGCCAATAATGATAATCTCGGTCGGAGCCGCGCTGGTTGTGCTGGTTTTATGGGCGCCCTTCTCCTGGCTCGTCACCTCTGCGAGCGCCGGGCAATAATTCACCGGCAACGAGCAGCTGCCTGGAGGCTCTTAAATATCTCCCGGGTTTGGCACCGGCCGGACCCCCCCTATCCCCCCTCAAGGGCTCTCACGTCATCTCAGCTCCGGCCGGACGCGGGTTCGAGTCCCCGCTCCGCCCGCTCGGGTGCAACGCGGGGGTGGGAGGAGGTTTTGGCTTTAAAGTCCTTTCTTTTTACTTTCCCCCTTTATTTTATATTATCAAATTTATATTGTTAATTTCCTATTATTAGCCTAAAAGTCCTTTTTGTTAATAATGTCACACTGCTCTGTGCAAGCATGCATGCACACGTGTGCACAGGTATCCCGCATATGTGCAAACACGTGTGCACACACGTGCAGAGGCATCGCACGCCTGCACAGGTATTACATGTGCACACACATCACATCAGCATCATTATTATTGTATACACGTGTGCACATACGTGTGAACATACAAGAGGCCCGTGCACAGCACATATGTGTGCACATACATGTGCACACTCGCAGGCACGTGTGTGCACACGCTCTAGGCCCATGCACAGCACACATGTGCACATATGTGTGCACACTTGCAGGCAGATATGTGTGCACACACGTGTGCACACACTAGACACATTCACAGCACATGTGCGAACACATATGTGCACATACATGTGTGCACACACAGTAGGTCCATGCACAGCACATATGCGCACACACACGTGCACACTTGCAGGCGGACACATGGCACAATGAGCTCAGCACCATTGCATGTGTGTGCACACGCATGTGCCAAACACGGAGGGTTGGCCATGGGACACGCATCGCATGGGCACACACGTGTAAGTGACACACGAGTGTGTGCACAGGGTCATGCATGCACACTCGTGTGCACTCCGTGTGTGTGTGGAGGCTTCGTGTGCAGCCCTGTGTGTGAACACACGTGCACAGGTGTCACACTCGTGCAAACACACATACACGTGCATCACACTTGTGCACAAGTACCACGTTCATGTGCGCAGGTGTCACACGTGTGTGCAAACCCAAGCAGGCCCACTTGTGCACAAGTGTCACACTCCTCTGTGCAGGAACACATCCACACGTGCGCACAGGTATCACGCACATGTGCAAACACGCGTGCACACACGTGCACAGGCATCGCACACACGCACAGGTGTGTACACACATCACATTCACATCAGCAGGTATCACACTAGTGTGCAAACACACATGTTCACAGGTATCACACACGTGTGCAAACACGTGTGCACGGACACGCGTGAGTGTCCCATGTGCACAGGTATCACACGTGTGCAAATACACGTGTCACAGCTATCACACGCGTGTGCAAACACACATGCGCTCACATCACACACAACTCCGCCCCGTGTCCCTCCACACCCAATTATCACAGTAATCAAATCAAATTGCCTTCCCCGTCCAAATTAAACCAGGCCCTAAACGAAGCACCGGGGGGTGATGGTATTTTGGTGTCACATATGAAGCCCTTCCGGGTAATAAATTCCCTTTTCTGCTTTATTTCCCCCCAAAATGAGCATGTTTTAGCAAAACCAGGTGTCTCTATGGTGCACAGCCCCAAATATTCCATGTTTTTGGCAGCGCTGGCCCACAGAATGTCTCAAATCTCCTTTATTTTGGGGAAATAAATGAATAATCTTAATTAAGAGCAGCCACACATTGATGTGCTTTCCCTGGTTGGTTGGGAGGTTTGGGTGGCGGGAATGAGGTGGGAAGGGATTGTTTTTCCCCTTTTAGTTGCATATGGGGTTGGGAAAAAAAGGTAAAAAATATCAAAAATAAGAATAAAATAATAAAGAAATGATATCTATCTATATAAAAACAATCTCTCCTTCGGCAGCAGCGCAATCTGGGAGGTGAGCATTCGGTTAATCAAGATAAATACGGTTTGCGTGGCGCAGGCCCCGCTAACGAGGAGTCGGGTACTGGGATGCTCCAGCTCTCCCGTTGCCATGGTTACCGCGCTGGCAGCTGCATCCCCCCCCCAAAAAACAACCTCCCCCCACCAAACAAGCTCCCCCCCAAAAACAACCTCCCCCTCAAAAACAACCTCCCCCCCCAAAACAACCTCCACCCCTAATAAAGCAACCTCTGCACCCCAAAAACCAGCCTTTTCCCCCCCAAAAACCTCCCCAGGCTCGGCCACAAGTCCACAACATCCCACCCAAAATGAGGTGGGGGAGTGGGGGGGGGAAGGCAAAATTCAAGCTTTAATAATATATAGGAATATTTTTCCCCCTCCTTGGGGTGTTTTCAGGGTTTTTCAAAACAGAGAAAATATATATATAGTTTAATTTCGTTTTTGGGGGGGAACAATGGATTTGACCCCAGCGAATCACCTTGAGCCGTTGGCCATGAGGATGTGCATTATACGCATTATAATTATATCATATATATTATATTAAATATATATGCGTCGTATTTATGTTATTGGGGAGGTGGATCTTTAAGGTCCCTTCTGACCCAAACTGAGCTCTGCTTAAAAAGAATTGGGTGCAGATGGTGACACCCCGTATCCAAGCGGCACCCCGGGGTGACACCCACATCTAGACACCCCCATCTATGGTGACACCCCCCGCTTCTGGGTGGCATCTCAGGGTGACACCCACATCGGGACAGCACCCCAGGGTGACACCCCGCATCTGGACACTCCCACCCCACGCTAACACCCCCGCTTCTGGGTGGCATCTCAGGGTGCCACCCCCATCTGGCCACCCGCAAACAGCAGCACCCACACCCAGACACCCCCCGTATCGGCACCCAGACTGTGACCCGTCCCCCATGTCACCATTGTCACCGTGACACCCTCTAAGCATCCCCCCCCACATCTGGCCGCTGTCCCATCACAACCCCCCACATCTGGCCACCCCCCACGCGTGTCCCCGTCCCCACGCCCCCCTCGGGGGCTCCATCTGCCCTTTACCTTTGCAGGGGCCTTTCCCCCCCCCTTATCTCCCCAAATTAGGTGAAAAAAGCCTGAAACTCCCCCCCAAAAAGGGGGGGACGGTTCGGGGCTCTGCCCTGATTCATTTACCCCCCAACTCCCTCAGCCCCCCAAATTTTGCCATGTGACCCCCCCGCTCCCTTTGATTCTCCCTCTATTTAATTCCCTCCTGCGTTTCTTTCCCCAACCTGGGCCGGTTTGATGAAGGGGCGGGGGGGGGGACATTTGAGACCAAAACAAGTGACAAAACAAGGGAAAAAATCAAATAAACTCATAATTTTTCCTATAGGGATAAACAAGGTTTTTTCCCTGTATATCGGCGGATATCGCGACATAAAGACACGTCCACGGAGGCAAAAGCCACTTTATAGCTGCTCAAATTACCCGCATGCCTGTCTAATTAGTAGTCGGCGCGATTAGAGCTCTGGTCCCCATTAGCGCTAAACGTCCGACTTTATTAGCGCTAATAAATATTTCTAAGAATTAAAGATGCTCCTCAAAGGGCTGAAACGCCTTTTTTTGGTGTTTTAACCCCAAATCGGGGAAATATCGAAGTGTCCGCACCGCTCCCACAAGGCGTTAAAACCTACCATTAGTATTAGTATTAGTATTAGTACAGAATTAGTATTAGTATTAGAATTAAAATTAGCGTTAGTATTAGTATCGGTATCAGTATCGCTATCAGTATTAGTATGTATTAGTATAAGTATCAGTATCAATATCAGTATCAGTATTAGTATTAGTATTAGTATTAGTATTAGTATTAGTATTAGTACAGAATTAGAATTAGAATTAGTATTAATATCGGTATCGGTATTAGAATTAGAATCAGTATCAGTATCAGTATTAGTATCAGTATCAGTATTAGTATCAGTATTAATATGGGTCAAGGCCCGTCCTGGAGTGTCTGGGTCTTATTTTCCCCATCCAGACGGGCTTAAATGAACCTTTTTAGTCTCTCTCCCCTAAACTAAGTTTACAAATAAGCTGGAAAATAAACCTAACAGAGGCGGAGGGGGTAAAAAAATGCAGGGGGGGGGGCAAAACCCCCTGTGGGAAGGGTAATAAACCCATTTTAGGTGCAATTAAAATTCCCCCCGAGCCTGGAGAAGCCACTTTTCCTCCTTTGAAATGCACCTTATTTTTTCCGGGGGGAAATACTAAAATAGAATTTAAAATATATATTATAAAGTTAGGAGAAAATACGATCGAGACGTAATAGGTGTATAATAAAAATGTAAATAACTAGAATTAAATAGAATAATAATTCAAAGCACATCCCCCCCCCCGCCCCGAAAAAAGCCTCTTTTGTCCGTCTGTCCAGAGCCGGGGTCGTGACCCAGTTAATCCGGAGTCAACCTGGATGTAAACACTTTGGGGGCTCTTCTTTAAATATTTAGAAACGCTTCAAGGAATGCGGGATGGGGCTGAATTGGAGAGTATTTGAGGAGTTGAGTGTGTTGGGGGGGGTTATCTCGCCCCCTCCTTTGCAAAAGGAGCCACAGATAAACGTGGGAGCAGCGATAAATGGGAATAAATCAGAGATAAAATAGGGGTATCATAAGGATGAATTCGGGATATGATAGAGATATAATAGGGGGGGTTAAACTTTGGGGGTTTAAGCGAGTGTGAAGCAGCCTGGGGGGGTTAAATGAATAGCAATATTTGAATTAATAGCAATAAATGAGTTGTAGTTGTTAATCCAGGGTGGGTACCTGGGTGGGTGTCCCAGCTCGGATCCCTGTGGCTGCGCTTCTCTGACTGTCCCTATAAAAACGTGTGTGTGTGTATGGGGGGGGGGGGGGGTGTAATTAAAAATGATCATTATAAACGCATCTCGCTGGTCCCTTTGCTCGCCCATCTAAATAAATCCATATGTGCGTGGCTGGGCATGGTCAAGCAGAGAAAACACCTTTTTGTAGCGCAAAGTGCCCACTCGGGGAAGGAATAAATGTATATTTGGAGAATTTGCTGGAATATGCGGGTTTATTTCCGAGGGGGGGTGGGGGGGTGGGAGGGTTTGAGCAGCCGGTTTATTCATTAAAAAGGAATGAAATGAATAAGCATCATAAGAAAAGCTCCTGGAATTCCCGGCTCGCCAAGCACTTCCAGCTTGTTTAAGTTGCTGATTGCATCATCAGGGAATTAATTGGGGGGAAATGGAGAGGGGAGGGGGGGGCTGGAGCTTGGAGGTGAGGGGGGTGGATGGGGAGTCGTGGCATCTTGGAGAAGGATTTTGGGGAGGGGAGATTTGGGGAAACAGGGGGTGCGCTGGTTATAAATTACCTCTTGTTTCCCAGCCTTTTTTGGGGCTAAATATTGATATTTTATGATCGCGGGGGGGCGCTTTTTATTGGAGCTGCCGCTTCTTCTCTTTCGGGCTATTTTAGTGCTTTTCACCCGAATGGTCAGGATTTGCCAAGGAAAAGGGGATTTTCCCTCCTTTTTGCCTTTAATCCCCTTGGAATAAAACGGGGAGGGGGCAGCAAATGTGTCCCCCCAAAGGGATGGGGTGGCTTGGGGTGACAGCAGCCAAACCCGATGCTGGGCGGAGGAAATGAATGCAAAATATATAACAAAACCAGATAAACTTGCATAAAACCTCGGCCTAAACCATCCTGACATGCCGATGGGAGAAATCGGTTTATTCCCCAGCCAAATCCTATTTCTCGGAGCGGACGAAGCTCGTTGGGAGGGTGCGGGATCAAAAAGTGTCATTTGGGGCAGCAAAGTCCTCGGGAAAGAGGTAAAACGAAGGGAAAAAGCTTTAAAAAGCAACTTTGGGGGGTATAGAGAGATATTCCCAACTCTCCCCTTTGCTGCATCCCAGCTTGGCCATTACACGGCTCGGGAAATTATGCGATACATATGTTGGATTAGAGAGCAAGGGGGAAAAATGTTAATTAAGACATGGGAGGAAAAAAGTTAATCATTTGCAAAGCAGTATTAATTCCCGCCGCAGAAAGGGGTGATTTATTTATTTACCTATTATTTCTTTTACTCCAGAAGGGTGGAACTTGCCCCATGCGCTTCTATTTATTTGGGGAGGGTGGAATCCGCCCCAAAATGCCACCAAGACGCCTTTCCCCCCCCTCCGGAAAAACCAAATAGAATAAATAAAAGAGAGAAGAATCCGGTTGCACTGAAGCAAACACCCAAACAAGCAAGAAAAAGGTGATAGTTGGAAATCACTAACGGCGGTTTGGGAAGGAAATCTGAGTCTTTCACTCCATATATATATATATATAAATCCCCAAATGTTTAGTTTGGTGCTTTGCCCATCAAAATTAATCACAGCGACAGATTAGGAAGTGCGTTAAACTATATCTCTGGGTAATGATATAGGAGAGCACGATAAATAAAAGTTGCACGTTGGAGGTGCTGTCAGGTCTGGGGCGACCCAGTAACTCACTCGTTTAACCCCGGCTGAGCGTTTGGGCTTTTAATTCCAATTAACGCCGGAGTTCGGAGCTACGGGGGAAATCGCTGGAAGGGCCCGTGGTGCCGCGTTAACTGCGGCTCAATGGGAGAGCGAGCCCTGGGGCACTAATATCAATATAAAATCCAAAATCCCCTTGAAAAGCCTTTTCCGCTGCGTTCAAACAACACAATAAGAAAGTTCTCCTAACCCCGAGGCTGCCGAGGACCCTCCGCCTGTACTTATCTCCCCAGAGCATTTCTGCAGCTGTAATTTGCCTTTTCCCCCTCCTTTTCTAACAGGAAGCTGATGTAAATTGAAGAGGGGTTACCGCTCTGGATACAAAGGCTTCCTCACCTTTTTCTTTGTTATTTTCCCCTTTTTATTGCCATTTAAGCCCTACGTAAAGCGACTTCGCGACCCCCTTAAAACCCGAGTCCTTAGCGAAGAGAAGAAGGGCAAAGAAAATAAAGCCCGAGCTGCAAAAGGAACCGGCACAAACTTATCTGGGAACTTCAAAACAAATTGGACTCGAAGGACATAAAAGGGAGAAAAAAAGGGGGAAAAAGGCGCCTTGGCCTTAGATGTTAATTTGAGGCTCCAGAAACACGTTGTTGCTGGGAGTTTTATAGCCCAATAATCAAAGTAAAGCGAATTATCCCAGTACTGAACAATGCAGCACCCGGGGTGGGGGGCACATCTATAGGTGCCAGGTCTGGGACGTATAGCCCAGGGATGAGCAAACCCTGATGCCTCGGGGGGAGCATTTATTCCTTTAATCCGCGTCTGTCTGTCCGTCTGTCCCGTGGCTTCTTTCCGCTGGAGAAACATTTCATTTTCCATCCACAACCCCCCCCCGAATCCATCAGCGTTCCCATTTACACCCTGATTTTCACCCTCAAACTTCCAAAGTCTCCTTTTATAATTGTTATTATTTTTTCCTCCTCTCTTCTTGGGTTGATTTCTTATTCTTTTCCTTTTCGAATTTTAAAATATCTATATTTAAAGCCTTCATTTGTCTTATCTTTTTCCCTGGAGGGGGGGTGGTGGGTTACTTACGTTGTTGGCAGCGCCCTGGACCAGCCGGGAGGCAGAACATCTCTGGAGGAAAAGAGGGGAAGAGAAGTTTGGCCGCCACTTCACCCTCCTCTCTCCTTTTTTTTCCTCTTATTTTGGCCAGAAAACAATCAACCACAACAAGCATCACATCCCCCCCTCCCTCACCCCCCCCCCCGCCTCGCATACACCCCCATTAAACCGCTAAAAACCTACAAAAGCCTCGAAACAGCGATGGTGCCTCTAAATGTGCGTCCGGGGACACGGAGGGGACAAGGTTGGGAGAGGCAGCGGGTCAGGAGGGCTCGGGGTCAGATGCTGCACAGAAAAGTTGCCCTTTCCGTGAACCCGCTGCTTTTTTTTGGCCGTTTTCCCCCAACTTCAATAAAGTTCGGGTTGGTTTCTTTTTTTTTTTCCGGCCTCTCTACTTGGAGGCGTCAAGAGGCTGAAAAAGGGACCGCGGTTCGGGCTGTTTGCAGCGGGAACAGCCTTTTCCCCTCTGTTTTATCATCGTTTTTCCCTCTTTTTACATCTTTTCCCTTCTTTTTCCATTTTTCCCTCCCTGTTTACCTTTATTCTTTTTTCCTTCCTTCCCCTCCCTTTATTTCTCCTTTTTCCCACTTCCCCCCTTTCCTCCCTTTTCCCCTCTCTTTTCTCCTTATTCTTTTTCCTTCATCCTCCGCTTTCCTTTCCCCCTTTTATCCTCTTTTCCCCCTTTACTTCCCTATTTTTCCCACTTCCCCTCCCTTTCTTCCCTTTCCTCTTTCTCCTTTATCCCCTTCTCCCCTTGCCCCTTTTTTCCTCGTTTCCTTTCTTTCTTTTCCCTTCCCCGTTTCCTCCTTCCCCTCCCTCACGCTTTATTTCCCCCTTTTTCCTTCTTCCCCTTCCCTTTTCCCCCCTTTTGTTTCTCTCCCCCCACTTCCTTCCCCGGGTATCTCGTCCATTCACACTCTCCACAACGCCAGTTGTGTCATGGCCAAGGCTGGGGACCCTTCTGCAGACAAGACCTCCCCCCTATTGGTGTCCCTGGCACCCAAGGGACCCGCCACCCATGGGTGTCACCCCCTATCACGGGATACACCCAGCCGGGGAGGGAGGGGAACACACAGCACTCAAAACCACTCAAAAACCCTCCAAACTCCAACATTCCCCCCCTAAAACAAAAAGGAGGAATCCAGCTTGGAGTGATGCTCCTTCCTCCCCACCCTCTTCCTCCTCCCGAGGACATTTGGGTGCTGCTCTGCCTCCACTTTTGGGTGCTCAGGGGGTGCATTTCCCTGCAGATTTCCTGCTTTTTCCTGCATTACACCTCCTCTTCCCTCCTATTTTTCCCTTTTCCGCTTTGATTTCTTGCCTCTAGAAGAGGACATTACAGATTCCCAAGCCCCCAAGGGATGGGCCGAGCCTTGGGTGCTGTTTACTGACCATATTTGCTTCTATTTAATTTTTAGGGCTGGGTTTTATGTTTCATGCGGGTTGGGATCTTCCTTGGGAATAAAAAACCCCAATCCCAACTGGTTCCCAACACGTTTCCCTGTTCTGCGGAGGAAACCTGGTCCTGTCCATAGGTTTTAACTCTCCAGCTTCGTCCTTGTATCGATATCACTAAAGCAGGGTGGGAAATTAAAAGAATCAATTAAAATAAAGCTACGTATAAACTCCCCGGGATAAATTAAACCTCATCCCTCCCAGATCCGCATCCTCACAAAGGGGTTTGAGACCACGATTTGGTTAATGGCAGCTTAAATCGATGTTGGAGAGAGAGAGAGGAGAGCGGGGAGGGGAAACAACACAAATAAATAGGATAAAAGCTAAAGAAAGATGCTTGTAAAGGTGATTCTGTGTCCCAGGGCTGGAATTCCAACAGGCCTCCCCCTCCCAGCTCCTGCAATGGGGGTTTAAGCAGCAAACTTCCCAAAACCAAGGCCTAAAGGATAAGAAAAGGGGGTTCAGCCCCAATTCCCCCCCATGCACCCACTTCCCTGCCCTGCCAGGGAAGCACAGACACCCCGAAAGGGGTGGGGGGGACACACTTAAAATCCTAACATTACCCTAAAATTCCCCCGTTGCTGCCAATTCACAGGCTGCCAGGAGCAATGAATTAGAGTTATTAGCGCTATTACTACCATTATTCTCATTATTGTTATTATTATTATTATTATTATTATTATTATTATTATTATTATTATTATTATTATTATTTAACAGCCTTTTCATTGCCTGGCCAAATTCAATCCGACCTCTCGGCTCCCACGAGTGCGCCACGACAGTAAGAGAAAATCACGGCAATAATAATAATAATAATAATAATAATAATAATAAATGATAATTAATAAAAAGCACCACCAGCAAAGTTCCGAGAGGGGCTAAAACCAGACAATTATCTGCGGGATAAAAAGAACATAAAGATACGCCTGGAAGCTAAATCCAAATCCACAACACTTGTCTGAACCCCCAAATTTCTCCCCCCCCCACCCCCATATTTATAGGTTGGGAGGGGCTGAGATTTAAGGTCACGTCGTGATGTCATAAAAAATCTGGAGTTGAGAGTTTGCCTTTAGTTTGGCTTAAACTTAACTTAAGCAGTAACTGGTGCACATGGGATCCATTGCACATCGTCCCAGCATTTTATTACCCTTCTTATTATTATTTGGGGGCGAGTTTGCGGGGAGATGTGGGGATAAAATAAGCCACCAGACATAGAAGTAAAACTAATTCACACTGACTGGTTTATTGAACACTGGGACTTTCACATACACGCTAAAACTCTTTATTGCAAGTTTACAATGATCATGTAAAATCAGTCCGAAAACACAAATAACCACGACAGAAAACCCTATCTACCGGCTTTTTAAAACCTTTGCGTTTTAAATAGGTCACTCTTTCTCTCTCTCACTCCCCCTTTTCTTCTCAATTCCTCAGCAAAGCCTCGTGTGCTGTTTCGTAGCTGCTTTTTGTTTGTTTGGGGTTTTCTTTCTTTCTAAATCGTGATATTTTTACCTCCCCCCCCCCCCCCCCTATTCCTACAAAATAACTTAATAACTCCTCCGCTCATTGTGCATTTGTAAGAGGGGGGAAAAATACCTTCATTCGCCTGTTCTTTTTGTTCGGGTTTTTGGCGTCAATATTATCAGCGTTTCTTCATTCAATTCACCCAACAGAACGTTTCCCGCTCCCCCCCCCCCCTCCCTGCGCTCCCTCCCCAGCCCCACAGCTTTCAAAAATAAATAGCCCCCCTGAAATGGCGTAAAAAAGCCCACCCTGCAGGTACAGACACCTGGCCTCATGCTATCTGACATGCACCTAAAGCCCGTGGTCCTGGGGGGGGACCCCATTGTTGGTCTTTTTTTAATATGCACAGGAAAAAAAAAATAATAATAATTATAATAATAATTATAATAATAAAACTACGAGGAAAAGGGAGAAAGGACGGGAAGCAAGAACCAAAATATATATATATATATATTAGATTCTATAAATAATCCAGAGTCATTTGTGTGCGGGTGTGGGGAGGCGGAAGGGGGGTTGTTTATAACCTGGTGATATCCTCCGTGCGCGGGTCCTGCGCGGGTGCGGAGGGCAGATCCTCACCCGCGGCCGTGCTGGGGGCCGGGGGGGCGCTGGAAGCCGCGGTCCCCGCGGCCGCCGCCGCCCGTACTTTGGTGTTTGGCAGCCTGTGGTCTTTTTTCCATTTCATCCTCCGGTTCTGAAACCAGATTTTGATCTGCCGCTCCGAGAGGCAAAGGGAATGGGCGATCTCGATGCGTCGCCGCCGGGTCAGGTACCTGTTATAGTGAAATTCTTTTTCCAGCTCCAAAACTTGCTGCCTGGTGTAGGCTGTCCTGGATCGCTTGGGTTCGCCTCCATTGTAATTGGGATTCACTGGAAAGGAGGGGAAGGAAAACAAAAAGGAACAAAAACAAAAGCAAAAAACAACAAACCAAACAGAACACGAACCAAACAGAACATGAACCAAACCGAACACAAACCAAACCGAACACAAACCAAACAGAACACAAACCAAACAGAACACGAACCAAACAGAACACGAACCAAACCGAACACAAACCAAACAGAACACGAACCAAACAGAACACGAACCAAATAAAACATGAACCAAACCAAACACGAGCCAAACAGAACACGAACCAAACCCAACCCAAACCAAACAGAACACGAACCAAACCAAACATGAACCAAACCAAACACGAACCAAACAAAACATGAACCAAAGCAAACACGACCCAAACAGAACACAAACCAAACCAAACCAAACCCAAACCAAACCAAACACAAGCCAAACACAAACCAAACCAAACACAAACCAAACCAAACACAAACCAAACCAAACAAGAACCAAACAAAACCAAAGCAAATCATCAAAAATAAAGAAATAAAAGGAAAGGGGGAAAAAAACCCACAAAATAAAAACAACACAGGGGGGAAAAATAAAATAAAAATAAATTTAAAAAAAAAAAAAGAAAGAAAAAAGAAAAAACACACAAGGAAAATCAGCGTGGATGGAGAGAGGGTCGGCAGAGGCGACTGGAGGAGCCGGGGGGGGGAAGTAATAGGCTAAATAGGTAATAAAGAACTTTGGGCAGCTCAAGAGTTGCTATTCTAATAGGAAGGGGTTTCCCTGGCTCAAAAGACTGAATTATTTATGCACCCCTTACAAAGCTTTCGGAGTTTCACACATACATAACAGAACGAGCCACATGGCTTAGGCTGCCCACAGTAGCTCGGCTATAAAATTTATGGTGGGTGTAATTACCCATTCGGAGTCGTAAATCCAGTTCAATTGTGCTAACCCAAAGACTCTCATGGAAGGGAAGGAAATAAAAAAAAATGGGAAAAAAAAAAAGAGAGAGAGAGAGAGAGAGGGGAGCATGGTGTGAAAATAAGAGAGCGGAGAGACAGAGAGGAAAATAAAAGTTGCATACCAGTACTGACGTGGATTTTTTTCATCCAGGGATAGACTATGGGCTGTTTGGATGCTGTGCTGGTGGGATGCTCGGGGTTTGGCTGGTTGCAGGCTGGAGGGGCTGGGGAAGGAGGAGTGGTGGAGGTGGTGGGTAGAGCAGCCTCGCAGAGCTGCGGGGGTTTCTCTGAGAGGTGGTGGTGGCCTCCTGGAGTTTGCCCCGGTCCCCTTTGGAGCGTGTTCGGGTTCCCCGGTGCCTGTAGCCCCCCGCAGCCGAACGGGCGGTCGGGGAAGGAGGGTCGTGGCACTGGGTACAGCTCCTGGTGGTGATGCTGGTAGCTGGACTCCCTTGTCCGGCTATAATATTCCGGACTGTGGTCTGGGATGTAATTATTTTGCGAATATTCCTCGCATGGAGGAAATTTCGGATCGATGTAGTTAGAGTCCATCAAATAAGAGCTCATGATCATTAATTTCTGGAGTGGAAAATAATTTTTCTCGCTTTGTCGTTTTTCTGCTCCATAAAGCCCTCCTACTAGCTGGCGACCCCGTAAAGTTACTTTCACCATGTGACATCCCCGGCCAATCACACCCGCCAGCCCAGTCCCCGGATAAGGAACCAAAAGCTTCTGCAAAATGTACCCAAATTGGGGGGGGGGGGGGGGGGGGGCGTGGATGGGAAAGGGGGGGCGTAGGAGTGGGTGTGCGGGGAGATGAGGTTGGGTGCGGGGTGCTGGGACTTGGGGTCCATCACCCCACGGGGTGATGGGGGGACACACACAATGGGGACCCCCCTCTTTGGGTTGGGCGGGTGTAAGGGGGAGGGTATTTGGGGGGCACCGGGCATCCCGCCACCCCGCCGCGATTCGAACTGGGAACAATGAGACCCCCCCGGTCTCGTGTGTGAGTGTGAGCGTGACCCCCACCCCCTCCTCGAGTTGCACTGACCCTTCAGAACCCCCCCCAAACTTGGCAGCCCCCCCATCTCCTCCCAAAGCTCGGGAGGGGACAGGGCAGCTTGGGGACATCAGCGAGGGGGTCCCCCCCACCCCTTGAGCCCGGACTCCCCCATCCCAGGCGGGAGAGGGTTAAACACCGTCAGCACCTATTTTGGGAGGGGGGGGGAGGCAGTTACCTGAAGGTGGAGGCGGGGGTGCAGATCCATTCTTGACCCTGCCTTAAATCGCAGGCAGGGACATTTGTGTGTCCCCCCCTTATAACGGGCAGGGCCAGGCTGGGGTGCCCTCCCCACCCCAGGCAGTGGGGACCCCCCATTTGTTCCCCAAGCCACCCCCACTTTGCTTAGTCCGGCCTTGAGGAGCAAAGCGGGGTTATTTTGGGGGGGGGGGGGGCACCACCCTACGTGTCCCTCGGCCCTGGGTGCTGCAGGTGACGCACCCACGGGTGTTCCCCCCTCTCAGAGCAGCACCCACGGGTGTCCCCCCCTCCCAGGCCGCTTGGCTCTTGCTTTAAGCAACGACCTCCCCACGCTCAAGCTCTGGTGTATACATCTCATCTATATCTATATCTATATATATAGATACATATATATATATAATTTGGGGGGTAAATCTAGCGGGATGCGTTAAAAATGGCTCCCAACACCCCGGCGCAGGTCGGGGAGCTACGAATGGGTGTCAGCATTTTGGGAGGGTTTTCCCTCATTCAATTAACGCTTCTTTTAACAGTTATTTTTAATCTCCATCTCACCCTAAAGAGAGGGGCAGAGGAGGGAGGTGGGGTATTCCCTCCTTGTACTTGATAACAATTATAGTTGAAAATCATAGCTTGCAGGGCATTGCCATATTTTACTTGATAACAATAAAAGTGACACATAAAGTTAACTGTTTATGTTTTATTTATTAGACTAAATGTGCCAGCGGTGTCGAAGGCTTTTGGCTGGTTGTTACAGCTTTTTATGGGGTTGTAAAACGCCATGAATCAGTCACTGCGAAATGGTCGGGGCTCTTTGTGCTCTTGGCTCCGAGTTGTGTTTGCGGTGGCTGCTGTTTCTTCTGGAGATGAAAAGTCATAATGGGATTTTATTTTGATTATTATCACCCCTCCACACACCCCAATCATAGCGCTGATTTCGCTTTTTTTTTTTACCTTTATTTTAAAATCATTATTATTATTAATTATTATTAACAAGCCCTGGCTTTCGCACTTTGAATAAACTACCTTTAGCAAATGACATCAGCGGGGCTGGAGGATTTAATTAGCAGCGCTGCAATTAAAGGAAAGCAGAACTTTCCAAGGCTCTGGCATCGCCCATATATTCCCCTAGAGACGAATTTGTGACTGGGAGACGCTCACACAAATTCGAGTCTACAGGGTACATATAGGAGACGGGGAGGGTTGGGGGGGGCTGAGCCCCCCTCGGACACCAGCTCCGCATCTATTTGGCCAGCGGGATATGGAATAAGTTGGTTTATTTCTCGTTTTATGTGGCTTTTTTTTTAGTAAAGGGGGGGGGTGGTTTATTGGCGGGTAATTCACGGGGCTTCGCCAATTGCTGGCCCGGCGCATCAACCGCGCCTGCTCCTTCCTAAAGTTGTAAATCGCGGAATTACATCGAGAAACGCTTAAATATCCACCTATGGAAGGGAAAATCCTTCCTCTTCCCAGCGAGGTTTTGGGGATTGAAGCTGCGAGATGGGGGGGGTGGGGGGAAACAATTAAAAAATATATGAATAAAAATGTATTCCGGAACCCCAACCATTGATTTAAATACATCCAATAAATTCCCTTTCTCCAGCTATACTTCATTCTGCCCAAACACCTCAGACTCATGCAGGGCTTTGACATTTATAGTTCAGACTGATGCAACAACTTTATTCCAAGGCTGAGGGAATATTGAATAAAGATGGAGAGTTAATAAAGTAATTTTTACCTACGCACATCCTTCCCCCCCCTTCACCCCCCCAGCTCTGAATAGATGGGTTTCAATAAGCGCCAGTAGAATAAATAAATATCCACAGGTAGTTCTCTGCTGGATTAAAATATATATATATAAAAAATAAAAATTAATACAAATAAACCGGCAGCAATCAAAGCATTAAAAAATCAAGGCGTGAAGGTCACAAACTGGGCGGCTCTGGACTCTCTCGCTTTTTTTTTGGGGGGGTGTGGGGACACACGCAACTTTATTTGCACCGTGCGTGTCCCCCCCTCCCCGAATTTCCACCCAAACATCTTTGGTTTGGAGGACTCACTTCTCCATCTCCCTTTCCCATCTCCCTCCAGTGTGTTTGAAGCGGGGGGGGGGGGGGGGGGGGGGTCGCCCATGGATTCTTACAACCCCCAAACCCTGCAGATTTCTCACCAAAAACCACCCGTATTTCCCCTTTTTATTCCGTGTGGATTAATATCCCCCCGCTTCGCTTTTTAACGGGGGTTTAGAGCTGCGCCTCTTGCTGAAGTGCTTGGGATTTTGTGTTTATTTAATCTCCCCCCTTTTTTTTGCGCTGTAAATAAGTCTGCGGGGACGTGTGAAGAATAGTTGTACAAGAATCTGGCTCTTTTGTCTCTCCAGCCGCCCTCCCACCGCTCTCCATCCCTCGTCCCCCCACCAATGCGCCGAGAACCACTTGGGGAGGGACAAAACCCCGAGAGCAAAACCCGCAGCACCTCGGCCAAAACCAAAAAAAAAATACCCCAAATCATTCGAAATATAACATTTAAACCTGATTTTTTGCTTTATTTCCCTTTCTGAGGGAGGGGGGTATAGATCTGCTTGGCATCGCGGGGAGGGTTTTGAAGTACAAAGCGCCTTTTTGACAGTACTGAAGAAAAATAAGTGCGCATTGTCTCTCCGGATTCATTGTGTTGGCTATTACCATACTGACCGTTTGGTAACCTGTACCTCGGCCCATTAGCAATCTGTGCTTTCCAGCAAAAAATGAAGTACCTATCTACTGGGGGTTTGTTATCCCGTGTTTAATAATAATGGGGAGAGCGGGGGCAAAGCTGAACTCTGGCTCCTGGAGATGCGGGAGGTGGGAATTCATGTTGGAGCGGAGTTGGCTTTCGAGGTGATTATCGCACAATTAGTGACGGGAGAAGCAAAACCCTGGGTGTATTTATTTAGTATTTGCTTAAAACAGTTGCGTTCTCTCTTAATTAATTTCTTGAATCCTTTTTATTTTTCCTGGCAACCCGAGTGCAAGACCTTTGCTTTTTGTGTCCCTTCCTAATGCAAATAGACAAGGGCTAATTTATGCAAGGAAATATGCAAATGTTTAATTGATTTCCCCCCCCCCCCCTTAAATCCGTTGTCAGTAAAAGTAATGAATCGGCCTAAAACGATTTTAATAAGCAAAGCCTGTCACCCAAAGTCTTCGCCTTCACATTTTTCTTTGGAGCCTCTTTCGCCTCAAAGAAGCAAATAATGTAAATATTTATCCCTTCATTTTACCCCATCAAAGCTGAATCCCTTGCGAGAGAACTGAAATAAAATACAACTTAAAATAAAAGATGCAAAGTAGTTGCTCCATATCCCCCCCACCACCACCTCCCCTTCTCACCCCACCCAGGAATTCAATTTTCTTCAAATCTCGTTGAAAGTGGCTTTTTAAAAAGTGGGCGCATTTTAATATTGGTTAGACAGCGTGACCTGAATTTCACCTCAACTGTTTGACTTGATCCAATAGGTCACTGCCAAGGAGTTATTGATGGGGGAACTCCATTGAAATTTCTCTCCTCACAAATGGCCTTTAGATCTTCTAGCGAGTTCAATAACTAGTTATAATGTAGAAGGGGAAAAATGAAGCCCAGAGGCAAACTAATTTGATGTTTCATTTTTATGCTGGAGAAATTGTTGGTTTTTGTTCCTCTCAACGTCCCGCTCTGCCCCTCTCTGCTGCTCCAAAAGGAGAAGGGGGGGGTGGATCAAGCATCCAAATAACCCGGTTTGAGCGAAGCCCCCTGTGAGCCGAGCTTTGCCTGGGCTGGATTACCTGCTATTTTATTTATCGGTTAATTGGCAGTGGCGGTTTAGGCCGCGAACTCCTCGGGACTCGGCGGAGTGGGGAGTCCAGCAAGGGTCAAACTTGCTGTTTGGTAGGAAACACTTTATTTCCCCCTTTCCTTTTTCCTTTTTATTTTTCCTTTTTTTTTCTTTTTATTTTTTTTCCTTCTCCCCTTTTTATTCTTTTAATTTTATTTTCATTTCCCCCCTTTTTTTATTTCCGTTTTCTTTCCCCCAAGGTTTATTTCCAATAAACCCAAGTCGCCCATCATCAAGTCCCACCTCTCCCCTCTCCACCTTCTCCCATTTACCAGCACTGAGCAGACCCCTCTTTCTCCTCCCCAACAAATCAACGCCCCCCCACCAAAACCCTCTTGGAGCTGGAACTGAGCGATCACCCTCATTTTAATCCCCGAGTTTTGATTTGGGTGCTGGGTCGCCCTAATTCATGTGACCACAACTCATTGGTTTGGTGGTGTTGAGGAGGACTTTTCTCCCTTTAAATCCATGTTTTTAGGCTTAAAATATTTCTTTGAAGGGGGAGGGATTGGAGTGGGGGAACCTGAGGGGCAAAGGAGTCAGAGAGGGGTTGATTTTTGATTATATATATATACAGGAGCGGAGATTTCTCCTTGACTTTCCATAGACAAAGACCATTTCTACTGAGCCAGCGGATAATTGCTGAACCCTGGGTTAAGTTGAAAAGAAAACATTGGGTTTGTATTGGGGAAAAGGGCATGTTGGGGGGGGTGTGGTGGGGGGGAGGAAAGTGAAAGTTGCAGGAGAAAGTGTCCAGGGCGAAGCCATTAGCAGATCTATAGCTGTTATTGTATGGGATGGAAACATATACAAACTTGAGGCTGAGCCCTCTTGGTGGAGAGAGAGGCTGCTTGAGTGGTACTTACTGCTCTCAGCCCGTGGAAATCTTGCTCCGGGATGATAATATTAATAATTAACGTTATTTCCACTCATTGCCCCCCTCAGCCTCCTCCCCCAGCCCCCCCTCGGGTTGTAAATCCACGTTTAGGCTCCAGAATGCTGAGTCTTTCTCGATGTTCAGGCTGGGGAGAAGGGGGTGAAAAAAGCTTCTGGGTAGGGAAAGAGAATAAAAATTGAGCTATTTGGGTTTTTTCCCCAAAAAAACACTTAACCCAGCACCAACTGTGGGTTTTATAGCGGGGAGTTTGGGGAGGGAGGGAGCCTGACCCGCTGTTATTGCAGAAATATGGCCGAGGCGGCCCAACCTTCATTGCAGGGATGCGGAGCCCCCGGCCTGGCGAAAAATGGGGTGGGAAGGGGATCAAATGAGCGAAAAGTCCCTCTTTTTGGTGCATTTTGAGTCCTCCCAAGCGAAGGCGAAGCTCAGTTTTTACCACGCTGCGCTCATCCCTTTACAATTAAAATTCAGCCCCCGGGGGGGGGCGAGACCCAGCACTTTGGAAGCAAAAAATAGTGCGAAAAATGTGTATAAAACCCTATTTGCTTCGAGCAAACGCATCCCTGAGACACCCAACCCCCGGTCGAGCACCTCGGAGGGTGCTGGAAACCCGGATCAACACCCCACTGGTGCTAAAAACCTCGGGTGGCCCTTCCTGGGGACGCGGGTCAATGAGAAGTGGGGTGAGGAGGGATGGAGAGCGAAGGACACGCGTGGGGAGCGACACGGGGTGGGGGGGAACCAGCATCACATGGTACGCAGATCTCAGCAGCTGCAGATGCGATGGGATGAAGGGCAGGATGATTTAAAGCCCCGGGTTTATGGCCTTTTCGTGGTTTCAACTCTCGCCATGTGTAAACACGCTGGTTTTAAACCCTACAAACCCCCCGGATCCGCGCAGCTCCGCGCCCATGCGCGCAACCCCCGCCCTGACACCTCCGCGGCCAGGCCGGGAAATGGGGCTTTTCCCACGAATAATTCTACCCCCGAAGGGCTGAGAGATGACGAGGGATATCCCTCCGCACCCGCTTCACCGAGGTGTATTTAAATCTTAATAATAATTGCAATAATAATAATAATAACGTCCAGGGAAGGCGGCGCGGACACCCTGGAGCCCGGGGGAGCCTTGTTAGGGTGGGAAACGAGGATTTAACGCAAGAAAAGGCGCTCCTCGGTTCCCTTTAATGTTTATTTATTTTTTTGCACTAGGGTACTTTCAGTTTAATCTTTCGCAGTGCAATAAACTATTATCTTAGTTAATCCCCAAGGCGAATCCATCAAAACCTTTTAATAAAAACGTTACGTGGCTTCCGCGGGGGCCTCCAGCAACATCGGCTGGGGAAGGAAGGGAGAGCCTCGTTTGGGGTGAAATTTGGATGGTTGAGGGGGTCTCCATCAAATTCCCTGCTAGTAAAATGGGGGGAAAGGGTGTCCCCCCCCACCTCGGTGGGGCCATTAGGATTCCGGCGGCATGGGGAGCGGTGGGAACCATCACTCACGGCCCCGAGAGCAAAGGGAGCGGGGCTGGAACAAGAGGAACAAGGGATGATATAGAGGAGGAGGCCGGCAGCATCAATCCCGACCTGATAAGAAATCGGTCGCTTCCTTGAAATAAAACAAAATAAAATGAAATAAAATCCCAGCTCGCTGGCCTGGGCCGTCCAGGGATTTTTTTGTGGGAGGGAAACAGCCTTTTCCAAACACTGAATGTGTCCCCGGTTCTTTAGGTTTGTTGAGAAAACTGGGAAAGGTGACCTGAATTATTTTTGGGGTAAAAAAGCATAAATAAGGGGAAAACAGCCCGTTGCCCAGAAGACATGGTGAGGGGCGCTGCGAGGAACCCCTGCCCCAAAAAGCTTCTTTTTAAGCTCTACATCCGACTTGAAATATCGCGTTTAGGGCTTAAGTGAAGAATTAGGCGTTAGTGCGGCACGCTGAAAGCTTCCCATAAAATATCGACTTGTTCATACTCCACTTCTCCCCTTACACATGACCCGGCCGCTCCAGCCCCAGCCTATTTTTTAAACGTAGCTCGCCACAATATTCCACAGAATTAATTCCGACAAGAGACAGGTACCGAAGAGGAGTAGACACAGATGTAAAGTGTCAGCTTGAGGCTGCAGGTAAATATTTCCCACCCCCCCGCCCTTTGCCAACATGCAAAAGGTTTTATTCTGTGTTGGAGAGAAAGGAAAATAGCAGGGAAATGGGATTTTTCTTTGCGCTGGACACCCATGAGCCCACGGATCCAAGGGGTGGTTTTTTGCCCCCCCCAAATCCCACTCGTTTGTTCCAGAGGGAGAAGAACCCCCCACACAAGGGGGAAAGGGAAAAGTGGGGTGCTCAGTACACCCCCCCAGCAGAGAAACCCCTCGTTGCTCCCCCAAAATCTCGCTCAGCATCTGGGGGGGTCGCACGCACCGAGGTGGCTCTTTTTTAGGGGGGGTAGCGGTGGGGGGAATTGGTTTGATCTCAAATTAGGGGGATGTTTTGGAGAAATTATGGACCCCTGCGAAGGGTGTGGAGGAGATGGGGGGGGACCACCAGCTCCTTATTAATTACAGGAACTCATCAAGCTCAGCCTGCAAACCTCCTAATGGGGCGTCTAACGGGGTGGGGGTACCCCCCAAAAGGAGAGGAGGCTTTGAGCTATGGACAATCTCCCCCCCCCCCCCAAAATCTGTGTCCCCCCTTAAAGTTGTGAGTCCCCCCGAGGTCCACGCTGGGGATGAATTTACTGGAGGGTCGGGGGGGCTGATAGTGAGGAGGAAAAGGCCTTAAAAATAAACACAGGAATGAGTGAATTAGGAGAAATAGGGGTGGAAAAAATTCACCCCCCTCCTCAGGTGGCAGATTTTGCTTTAGGGGGGTGGGATTCCGAGGAGGTGCCTTCGGTTTGGGGTGGAAAAGGGGAGTTTGGGCGGAGGGGGAAGGTAGAGGGTGAGGGAGAAGACAGAAAGAAAGGAAGGGGAGAAATATAGTATAGAAAGAGAGAATAAGAGAGAAATGGGGAGAGAATAAGAGATGGAGAGAAAAGGAGAGAGATGGGGAGAGAGAAGGAAGAGAGAATGGAAGAGGAGGAGAAGGAGAAGGAGAAGGAGAAGGAGAAGGAGAAGGAGAAGGAGAAGGAGAAGGAGAAGGAGAAGGAGAAGGAGAAGGAGAAGGAGAAGGAGAAAGAAGGAGAAGGAGAAAGAAGGAGAAGGAGAAGAAGGAGAAGGAGAAGGAGAAGGAGAAGGAGAAGGGTGAGAGAAGGAGAGAGAGAAAGAGAATGAGAATGAATGAATGAGGGAAAGAGAGAGAATGAAAAAAAGAAGGAAAGAAAAAGAAAACAGGAAGAAAAGAGGAAGAAAAGAGGCAGAAATGAGCGGAGGGAGCGAGGTGTATCCGGGCAGAAGAGCAGTTCGCGGGGGCTTTGGGGTGTCCCCGCAGCCCCCACCGCAAAACCAATCAGTATTACCCACCGCCGGCTCCCTCCGAGTTGCATTTATTGATTTTCCCTGAACCTACAGGAAATAAACCACTAAAATTCCTTTTCGTTGTTGTTTTTTTTAAGGCTCCTCTCACCCAAACTCCAGACAACTCCCAAATCCTACCCTGGACGCGAATAAATAGCAGAGGTCAACAGTAGCCGCTCTCCCTTCCCTGGTGGTTATTTTAGTGCTGAGAGGGAATCAGAGGAATCCGCTAAGTGCCAAGAAAACATTTCAATATCTCCGTGTCTGTTTACATAAGTGTGTGTGTCTGTGTGCAGCCTCCCAGGCACCTATGGACCGCACGTATACATATCCATACACGCACAGCATCGCGGGGAGAATATAACAATATATATCTGCACATAGGCACAGCCCACATAGGAAGAAAAGGGTGAATAAATTGTATACAGGCGGAAATAATAGTGTGGGTTATTACTAATAAACCATGTTGCTTTGAGCCTTTTTCCCAGCAAAAAAAAAGAGTGGGGATAAAGAGATATAAAGGATGTGACCGGAGAGAAAGTAATTGGTGTGTTTATTTTCTTTAGTCCTTTTCCTTCCTAAAAGCGGGGAAAGTGAATGGGGAGGGTGGATATTCGCGGTCCCTGATGGGAAAAGGGGTCGTGTCTGGCAGGCAAGAGGGAAATCGCGAATAAACAGCTTAAAAATATATAAAAATATATAAAAAAAAAGCGGGGGAGATATAAATCGATAAGTCGGGATTCAACTCTTGACCGGGAAAACCCAGATCAAAACATCATTTGATAGAAACGCGCTTTGAGGAGCGGATAATAAATCAATAAACTCAATCCATCAGTGGGATGTGCAGGGACAGCGGCTGCTGGGGACCAGGGAGGGGGGAGGACGGGAGATGAGGCTCAGAAACTCTTCCCCACCTCGGGGAGAGCGGCAAAAACACATGAAACCAACAGATAACGGGGTGGAAACATCGGGCTGCACCCATTTCCACCGCATTTCCTTCGGTTTTAATGCCGTAACTCACACTGGACGCTCCTCCGGCCGCTCAAGGGAACGCGAGCAGCATCTAAACTCGAATTAAATCGGATTTAAGCGAAAATGCGAAATATCCGGAAGAAACGGCTCCAACCCCTTATTTATTTGTAATGATTCCCCCTCCATCCGTCACCGAGAGGTCGGAGGGGAAAGAGTTTCACATTGGACGCGAAAAACCTCTTGTTTCTCCTCAAATCGGGGAATCCCCCCCGTGTTTCTACCCCAACCGGCCTCGACACGCGTGGGACAACATCCTCTTTAGCCCCCCCACGCTCTGGGGGTACTACCCCCCCCAGTCCTTTGGATAGTCCCGGGTTTTGAGCGACTTCATGTTGTCCCCAAACACGTTTTATTAAACGAGTCTCACAAGGACTTTCCGTGGGGTTTGGGGTGACGATGGGGGGGGTCAGAGGGATCCAGGGACCCCCCCAGATGTTCCCAATTCCCCCCCCCCCGATTTTTGGCACTTTTCCCCCCCCTAGCACCTTTTCCCACTATTAATGACCGAGAAATAAAGAGAATAACTGTATTTTTCAGCATTTGTTCCCTTTTCCAACCCCGCAGCACCCAGATAAGCCGGGGCAGGACCGCACCATCCCGGGGAGGGGTGTAGGGGGGGAGATCCCAGGGACCCCCCCCCGGAAAGCCCTGAGCTGGGGACAGTGGCCTTGTCCCCCACCCGTGGGGACATCTCGCTGCTCGGGGGTGGTGTGTAAAGAAACTATTGATTATTTCTGATGATATATCCTCGGAGGGGGCAAGCTCAAGATATCCCCCCCCCTCCTCCCCCCTCCCCAGCGATAGAGCCCGATAGAGCCCTACAGAGCCCTGTTTTTGCATAGGGCCCAGGTAGACGGATCCGCCCGGGGCAGGGGGTGGGGGGTCCCACTTTCCCAGTGGGACTGGGAGGAAAAATTAATCTCACCCCCCCTCAATACCCCTCTGCATTTGTTGGTGTCAAAATGGGGGTGCAAAAAGGGGGCAGCGAGGGCTTGGGGTGGGGACTCTATAGAAGAGTAACCCCCAAATCGCTACAACACCACCAAGACACTCTGAGACAGGGAAATGCCCCCCCTAGGAGGCCTCAGCCCCCAAGACACCCCCAAATGAGGGTCCCCGGATAAAGCACTTGGAGAAGGGACCTAAAATCCCCCTCCCCGCAAAAGGACCACAGGTCCCAGGGAGCTGCTCCCTGCTTTTTTTGGAGGGGTTGACCCTCCCCAGGGCTCTGGAAAAGAAAAGATTTGGGGGTCCCTGGGTGTTTCACCAGGTCGTGCCCATGGGAGGGCAGCGGTTTGGGGGTGCAGGGGGGGTCTGGCTGCAAAGGGTGGACCCTAAACCTGCAAGGGAGCTTCTGGGAGAGGTTTAGCACCCACAGAGGCCCCCCCCCAGCACCCACAGAGCCCCCGCAGCACCCACGGGGAGGGGGTGACACACGTGGTGTGTGGGTGTTCGTGTGTGCGAGGCCTCTCGTGTGCACATGCGCTGGTGATGGGGCGTGCGTGCACCCTCGTGAGCACTTGTGCGCACGTTTGCACGTCCACGTGTGTGCTGGCGTGAGCGTGCACACGCGTGTGCATCACACGCTCGCGTGCCACCCGTGCTCGTGCACACGGTCGTGTTCACGTGTGCGCTCGTGCACGCGTGGGGGTGCGTGTGCACTCTTGGCAGGGGGACACACGACACCCCTCCTGACAGTTCATGTCATGGTGGGAACCTGCAGCCTCTGCTCCCAAACACAAAATATGTGCCCCCCAACCCCGGGATAAATCCCTGGGATGGGGCCTTGTGAGGGGTCACAAAGCTGAGCATCCCCCCCACCCCGAGAACAATAGGGGCCTGGCCATTGTCTGGGAGGGGGTGGGGGTTCCCCGTTGTTTTTTGGGGGACGCGTGGGGGGCACCCTGGGTTGGGGAGGGGGGGGTGAGGTCCCCTCTCCCCCCCCAGCCCTGTCCCAGTGGGTTGCACCCCGTCCTTGTCCCCCCCCTACAACACACCTTGGGCCGCCCCGGGGGTGGGGGGAATCCCTGCGCCTCAAGGTGTCCCCGTGGGGGGGTTTCCCCAGCCCTGGCTGCTGCTCCCGCCGCAGGCGTGACCCCCCACGCGTGACCCCCAAACGCTTCACCAAACATCCCCTGCGAGTCAGACGAGGGGGGGGGGGTCGGTCGGCCCACTTCCCAGAGCCCATTCTCCCCACCGTGGGCCCCCCACGGGTGTCGTGGCCGCGCGGGAGCGCCCCTCCCTCCACACACCTGCCCCGGCCCCTCCCAGCGCCGCCGCTTCCTCCGCGCTCTGTGGAATATTCCCATTTATTCCTTGTATTTTCTTTAATTCCTTTCCCCTCCTCTCTTTGCAAAGCCCAACTTTCCCCAAACACAAATAAACAACCCCGCCCCCCCGAAATAAATCCCCACGCCAAACTGTGTTGAAACTTCAGGCTGTACCCCGGGCGGGGGGCCGGTTGATGGGGAAAGGGGGGGGTTTGCCAGCCGAACCGGTAATATATAGACTTTCTTTGGCCTTATCTCTTCTCCAGCAGCCCTGGGGATGCGAGGAAGGGGGGGAAGCTGAGATTCCTTCCAGATAAGCTCTTTAGTGTTTGCAAAACTCGCATTCCATCTTTAATCGCCCCCCCCCCCCGGCCTTAACACACCCCCCCACGCAGCGAGCGCGATTTTCACCCCGTCGCGCCGTTCCTAGAGAGGTTCAAAATAGGCGAGAAGTGAAAAGGAGTTGAAAAGGAACGCAAACTTACAGGGAAGATGCCGCTCCGGCCGCCGCGCTCGCACTAAGCGCCTTGTCCCACTGTCCCAGCATTAAACAGCTCGAGCAGCTGCGATGGTGGACAGTTAAGATTATATATGATGTAAATATATTGTGGGTTTGTCAGCTCCCCCAAACCATAAAACTTAGTTTAATGACATCACGTGCTCCCTGAGAGCCATTCAGGGCTTTTGCTTAGGGCCATCCACATAAATAACCTTCAAAAGTTTTAAACTACTAAAATCGCATAGAAGCCATGAGTATTTCTGCTAATGTTCTCGGTGAAACTAAAAGAGCGTGGCATTTTTTGGAAAAAAAAAACAAACAAACAAACAAAGTCCTGGATTGATATCTATAGCTATACCTATATCTATAAAAATGGAACTTTGGTTTGTTTGTTGTTTTTCTTTTGGGCCATTTTAAGTTCTCACGGGGTTGACACGGATGACGGGGCAAGGTAAGTCCTTTTCTATTTCCTTCTGGAGGCTTTGGGAAGGGATTTGAGCAGCCGAGAGGGGAAATCAAAAGGTGAATCTCTTCCAAACAGCACCAGCAACAACACCCACCAAACACCCACCAATCCCGAGGAAAACGCCCCAAAAAGAAGAGAGGGATGAGGGGTACAGAGAAACCCCCGGCCCCCCCTCCCCGCGCCGATAATTAATCATAAGTAGCCGCACTCCGCTCCACAGGGTGGAAATGTGCGAGTTGGGAGTGTGAAGTGGGGGGTTTTGGGGTGTTTTGGGGGGATTTTGTGCTACTTTCGCAGACAAAACACGCGTGGGCTCGGAGCTGGTTTAACCCTTGCCAAGCCCGAGCTGCTTTGACAGCTTCCCGCTTCCAAAAAGCAAAGCGGGGAAAGGTGGTGTTAGAGTGCGAAATGTAATCAGAATAAACAATAATAACCCAGAGAGGCCGTAATAATCCCGGTGAGAGGGAGGGGAAGACGTTGCTTAAGAGAAAATTGAACGGAATAACGAGCAATTACCAGCACACGCCAAGAGGGTTTTGTGCCTGAATAGATTCACACAGCATGGGGAGGAAAAGAAGTGGAATAAAGAGAGAAATAGGCAAAAATCAAAGAGCAAAGAGATGATTGGAATCGCTCCAGAGCCCTCCTTGAGATCACCCCAGGCCCCAGAGTGGGGCAGCAAATCAATGTACGAGGCGAGCCTTGGCTTTGCAGTATTTCACTCCAAACCGACGGGGAAACGACAGGAAAAATAACTAAAAGCATTTCAAAAAAAGGAGGATTTTTTTATGCATTGACTGTTAAACGACGGTACAATTAAATATCTTTGCAGCTCTCCACTTGCCAAACAAGCAGAACCCACCATCCACGAATAACCGAGCATCAAATCAAATAATGCCGATGAAAAGCGCGGCCCTGGGCGCTGCCCCATTTGAGCCCGCTGTGCTAATTGTGCCCCCCCCGGGCCGCCCGGAGCCGCTACCGCAAGAGAACTTTTGTTTTGCAGGTTCAGGAAATTGTTCCCTTGTTCCCCATGTGTAAAGGAAATCCTATAAAGTTTTATGGAGCTTATTGGGCTTCTCCCAGCATTTGTTTTCGCCTGTAAATAGCTGCGAAGACACAGGAGGAGCCACCACCGCGTGTCTGGGAGATATAGGTTGAGCCCTATGCAAATAACGTATGGGCAAGCACCACACGTGGGTTGTTTTTTTTTTTCTGGGGGGGGGGCAGCACCCACCCCACCCCCGTGGGTGGAAAGCACGTAGGGACCCTCCATAAAGCCTTTGCTTTTCTTCTTTTTCTCAGCCATATGGTTGGAGGGTATGGAGAAAGTCCATATGGACTCAAGTGTGAGCCTACGGGACGTATAGACACCCCATAGAAGGCGGGTTTCCCACCCAGGGGCAGGGTATTCCCTATCAGGCCCCTCCACCTTAGCAGAGACAGAAAACTATCTATCTATATTTTTTAAAGCCATATTTTTAAAGCCCCATATATATCTATAGTCAAAAAGCCATATATATACTTTAAAGCCATATCTCTATTTTAAAAGTCATATATTCATACTTAAAGCCATATATATATATTCAAAGTCCCATATATATTTTTTAAGCCATACATATATATATTCAAAGTCCCATATATATATTTTAAGCCATATATATATATATTTAAAGCCCAGCTTAAAAAGCCCCCCTTCCCTGGGGGCTGCTCCCCTTTGGGGGTGTACAGCAGGGCCTGGACCCCCCCAACTCCCCAGTAACCCCCCCCATTCCATCCCAGTCACCTCCAGTCAAGCACTGGGAGCTCCTTCCCTCATCCAGGTGCTGCAAGAGGCAGCGGCCGGGAGATTTGGGGGCAAAATCATGTTATTCCGAGTATATATTGGAGAGAGAAGAAGGGAGGAGAGAAAAACAGAGAGAAAAGGTGATTTTAATCCGCTGTTGCTATGAAAATTGCGTCTCCCAGGCGAGGACACCAGCCTGGAATGAAAACCGGAGAGAAATACAGATAAAGAAAGTCGGAGCTGGGACAGGGAGCAGTTCAACCCCTCAGGGCCCAACCAGCGCTTCACCACCAAATTAATACGTTCAAAAAGCACTTTCCCCCCCTTTTCACCACAATCCGGGCGAGACATAAAGCAGCACGTCCCTTTGGGTGTGGGGACAAGGGCACTAAACCAAATCATCCCCCCACCCCTCCGCAAAGCTGCTTTTTTGGCTAAGAAATGGGGATATTTCTCCAAGACTTTGCCGAAGTGGTGGAGGAGCAGAAAGTGGCTCCATGAGCGCAGAAATACCCGCCCGGCGCACCAACTTTTGCATCATTCACCGTTTATTCCATATGACAAAATAGAAGTTTCGCAGGCGAAACAGCAGCTCATCAATATCCCGAGTGTATCACTTGGCGGGGGGGGGGGGGGATATAAAAGAAGTTACTGCGATGGACTGAATTTAGACAGAGATGTACAAATTCCGCTTCGCCTTGGCTTTTTTTTTTGTTTAATATATATCTTAGCATTTAGCAAATCTACATTAATGACGCAACAAATAAATACACAATAATATTTAGTCCTATTTTTCCCTCCCCACACCACCCTCCCCATGCTGCACTTTCCTACCCGAAGGTTTTATAGGAGCCGCTCAAACCGGTGTCCCCCTCCCGTCCCTTTCCCCCCAGTCTATTAATTTCTTCTCTATGCAAATAATAACGAAATGATGCGGCCGAGTCCCAACGCAAAAACGCAAACACACACCAGGGACCCCCCCGCTTCTCTCCGGGGCTTCCAAATTGGATTGGAGGGCTTTCCAAGCCTTTTCCCGACTTGTGTCAGCGCATCTTTCCTGGGCACCCCCAGCGAAGCACATCAGCAATTTCCTTCTCCCATCAGGGCCAGGTTGGGACTTCACAAAACTTACACACTTTGGGGGCTTTTTTTCCCCCTTTTATTTCACTTCTTTTCCTTCTTCACCAGCGTTTTATTTGTGTGGGGTGGTTTTTTTGCCATTTTCCCATGAATATCGCGATTTTTAGCGCTGAGACGACGCGATCCAGCAACCCAGCGGACTATTTTTTCCAAGTCCTTTTGGCGTTGTGACTTATTGATGTTTTCCCCTCTTTCTTCGTGATTCTTTTTCCCCCAAAGAGCGCACAGGTTAGGACACTTAATAACAACCTATAGAGCCATACATTGAATTTTTGCACGAAGCGAACAGCGGGGTGGTGCCTTTTTGTTGTTGTTGCATACTAATAAGAGATCTCCTTTGTCTGAGGGGTTTGTGAGGGTACAGACCAGAGTCCATCCAGCAGCTCCCTCCCCACCCCAAAAATCCAACTTTCCTCAATGTAACTTCCACCAGAAGCGATGGAAAAGAATAATAATAATAACAATTAAAATTAAAAAGCAGGGAACCCCCCAATTCTCCTGCAATCCCACCTAAAGAGCCTCTTTGCTTTTCAACTTGGAATCTTTCTTCCACTTCATCCTGCGGTTCTGGAACCAGATTTTGATCTGTCTCTCGTTGAGGCAGAGGTTGTTGGCGATCTCAATGCGCCTCCGCCGGGTCAGGTATCTGTTAAAATGAAACTCTTTCTCTAGTTCCAGAGTTTGGTAGCGGGTGTAGCTGGTTCGGGAGCGTTTCCCATCCGTTTCTGAGGAGGAGGGGGGGAAATAACATTGTTTTAAAAGGGGGAAGACATTGCATGAAAGCCAAAGCAATTCCGGATGGATTTAATTGTTTTATTAGTATTTTTACTAATGTAAAACCCGATGACAAATCCAGAACACACACAAGTTTCCTGAGGCTCTGGGCACGCAGTAGCCTGAAATCTTCCATTCCCCAACACCTCCGGCCCCCCAAGTCCCCCCCCTTTTCCTTTCTAAAGCCCAGATCAAACGCATGTAGATGAGCCAGAACTGAACCTGTTTCCTCTCGGACAATAAATAAGTGTACAAAGGAAGGAAACATCTTTTCTTGGGGATCTCGTCTCTATTTTCCACCATGGGAAGGCGGAGGGGGAAAATCTTCCCACCTTCGCTTCTGGCGCCTCTTTTCTTTTGAAAGCTCACCCTCCAAGAACATGTGTATTTCAAGTTATTTTTAACCCCCCCTTCCCAAAAAAATGGAATATTGCCTTTTATACACGTTTTGTTTCTATGATCCAATTATGCTGTCATAAATTTGGGCGTATATAGCCTCTAAGCCTTTTAGTGGACAGTTTTACGAGCAATTGATGCCTTAGTCGTAAAATTTACGACCTCAGGTTTTTTATTATTTGCCCCGTATGGCCTATAAAAACCCAAGGCAAAAAAAAAAAAAAATATAAAGGGGAAAAAGAAGAAATCAAGAAGTGAAAGTTTTTACCATGGCTCATGTGTAGTTTGGTCATCCAGGGGTAAATTTGTGGAGGTTGTTGCTGCTGCAGTTGTGGTTCTCCTTGTTGTGCTGTTTGCACGGGTTCAGCTTTGATTTCACCCGAGCTCTTAGATCTCTCCTCCAACGGCGGCTTAACGCTCTTCTGCCTGTAAATCCCGGGATTTAGGGCTCCTTGCTCTAAAGGATGCCCTGAAGAACCCATGACCGTGCAGGGAGGTCGCTGGGGGTTCGCTGGGGGGGGTCGCAGCCATGTCCAAGCCGTTGAGGGAGTTGGTGGCCCCGGAGGAGGAGGAGGAGGAGGAGGGGAGGGTGATGCTCAGATCCAAACCAGCGTAGCGGTACCTGGGGGGTGCTGGAACCTCGGGCACACTTCCATAATTTCCATAACTTTGCATGGCATAGGCAGGAACGGGGGGATTTTGCTTATAAAAGGAATTGGCGACGTAAGAACTCATGGCGGAGGAGGGGAGGAAAAAGAAAGGGGGGGGGGGGGAAGAAATTTGGGGAGGGGGATTTATTTCCTTTTATTTCTTTTTTTTTTTGTTTCCTTATTTCTTCTTTCTTTTCCCTATTATTTCTTCCTTTTTTTTTTTCCTTTTTTTTTTTCTTTCCTTCTTTCCCCCCCTCTTTTTTTTTTTTCTTTTTTCTATTTATTTTCCCCCCCAACCTCTTTGATTAGGGTGATTTGTGGCCCTTTGAAGTTCAGGGGGTGGGGTGTGCGTGTGTAGGGGGGGGGGGGGGTGCGTTTTGTTCCTCCTAAAGTGCAGAATTTATAGGTAGGGGGGATTCTTCTGTCTTCTTCTTTTCATTTCCCCCCCACCCCTATACGCTCTGCCCAAATATGGGATATTTAAGTGGCATCACGTGAAGGCGCCGGCCACTCATCAATTTGCCTTGATGACCCCGGGGCGGGTAATTGATGGGCGCCCGCGGAAGGCGCCGGGGGTGCGCGGGGGGGTGCGCGGGGCGGAGCGCTGGCGGAGCGCTCCGCGGGACGGCGAGGCGGCAGCGGCACCTAGTGCTGCTCCGCGGCAGCGCAACCGCCGCTCCGCACCCCCCCCCCGACCCCGCTCCGCCCCCGCGGAGGAAAAAGGGCGCAGCGAGCGCATTTTTTTTTAATAATTTTTAAATCCTTGCGCGCATTTTTTTTTTACGCCCTTCACGCCCCCAAAATCACAGTTCGGCCAATAGATTAAAATAAAAGTGATTTTAATTTTTTTAACAGATTTTTTAAATTCTCTTTTCACTGAAGGCGAAACTCGCAGCAGCATCCGCATCACTTTGAATTCCTTTTTAAAATGTATCTTCTAAGCGCACGCAGATTTAATTTTGGTGGACGGAAACGCATTCCCCGCGTTGTTTGCCGAGGTTTGGAGCGCGGAGGCGGTCGGGGAAGCTCCTGAGCCCTCTGCAGAGGCAGCTCCTCCAATGCGCCAAAGTTTACATTCCTGTTACCTTTCCCCCCCACTTTTTTTTGGCTCAATTTATTGCTGCCAGGAGCCTGGATCTTCCTCGTCTGCTGGAGAAACCAGCCCCTCTCTTCAAAGGGCGCGGGCGAAGGGGAAATAAAGACCTTCAGATCTGAAATTCCAGCCTTTCCTTGTCCTCTGGAGTAGAGGGGGGGGGGCGCCCCCTTTTCCCCCCCCAGCCCCATTTCGGGCTTTGCTTTCCTGAGCGCTTCTTCTTCTTCTTCTTGCTTTATTTTTTTAATATATAGATATATATTAACTCCGTCTCCATTCAGCAGCCTGAGAAACGCCTTGAGTGCGCTGGGTGCTCCATGTCGCTTTCCTTCTCCCTATAGGCGCCGAATTATCTGTGTGTGGTTGCGGATTTACGTTTATATTTATGTTTGGGGCTGGGTTTTCCTTTGTTTTTTGGCAATCCCAAGCGGTTTACACCCAGGGAGCCTCCCGCTCCCCTGGCCAGGTCGTTACCCTCTTGCAAAACACTTTTGGCTCCTGATGCTGTTTCCTTGTTTCCTTTCGCTTTATTTTTTAAACTCTAGCTTATTTTGGGGGGGGGCTTTCCTGCGCCTTGCAATAAAAAATCGCCTGCATATCGCACATTCCACGCTGCAGACGAGCAAAGGGTGGACTGGAAAATAACCCTCCCCAGGCTCTTTTGGTTGTTGTGGGGTGGTTTTTTGTTTGGTTGGGGTTATTTTTCTGGTTATCCAAAACCAACTCCTGATTGTTTCATTTAAAAAATACATATATATATAAGTCGGAGGGGACTAAGCTGCTTCTCATCCCTGGTTAAGCGCGACCTGCAGTGAATATTAGAGCAAAGAGGCGAGAGAAATGCAGCTCCTTTTATCCAGCCTTTGCAATGGGGTCTCCAAGCCCCGCGATCCGCAGCAGCGTTTGTTTCGCAGCGTTACATCCACCATTTCCGTCCTCCTAAGGATGAGTTTGAGGAGAAAAGCGGCTCCCCCCCCACCCCGGAAAGCTTTATTGGGTCGCAATAAGCCGGGGGAGGGCTGGGGGGGGTTGGTCCCTTCCGCAGAGCTGGGGGGGTTCTCAGCTGTGGAGAGCTCAAATTAAATCAAAATGATAATAAAACCAGCGGAACCTTTGACCTGGTGTTTGACTGAGGAGGGTGCAATAAGAAATATATACTGTTTTGAACTTTGGAAATGCATTTTTAATCATGAAGCGAGAGGTATGGCATAGATTCCTGATGCCACCGAACAATACAGTAACAAGACTAATTCAAGGAGACAAAGCAAAATGTAATTATTTCCCCCCCCCTCCCTATTTTTTTGGATACTCTTGAATGGGAGAGGTACGAAGGAGGGAGAGAAAGGAGAGAGGGAGCTGATTCTCAGGAACAACACACAAGATAAGTGAACTTTCTAACAGGCTGTTACCAACACGAAACGTTTCGACTGAAGCTCAGAGGCCATTCTATAAACTTTAAAAATAATATTCAGTTTTTATTAAATACTCAACATAGTCCTCTGGACCTTTATACATGAGAGGGTGTAACACAAGGTTGGGTTATTTTTTTTTTAGGGTTTTTTCTTTTCCTTTTCTACCGCTATAGAACTCCATTCACTTGATACTGTGGAACATTACAGTGCTAAACATAAATATAAATACAGGTACCACAAACACAGTTAAAAATATTCACACAGAAACTGTCACAGTTTGTCGTATGCAGTGATGAGCCCAGGTAGCTGCTTAAATACAAGGAGGATGCTCTTGGAAATGCGATATTTAGGAGCTTTCTCAGGGAAGAAAATCAGTTTTGCACCGGGGGGGGAAGAGCTGCTCTGGCTGGGGGGGGGGGAAGAGGCGTCAACCCGGCACAGGGGAGGGTGGGTGCCCAATTTTTTTGGGGGGGAGGGTGGAGGCGGAGGGATAAGGAGGAAGGAGGGGAGTGTGCGGCTTGGAACAGTCTTATCCCCGAGTTAGATAAATAGGCGATGGATGCGTGTGCGGGGGGCTGGGGGGGTCACTGGGTAGAGCACAGGGAGGGGGGGGGGGCTGTGTAGCGATGCCCACATTTCCACTTAAACCTTATTATTTTGACCCCCCCTCCAATTTATTGTTTTAATTATTATTATTATTTAAAATTATTATTTTTTTTTTAATTATTATTATTTTTTAACGTAGCCAAAACATTGTGCCGGTGATAAATACGGGTCGGGGAGGGGGGGTCTGGGAGGCGGGGGGGGTGTTTGCCGCCGAGCTGTCACTTTTTCACTCCTTCTGCTTCTCCTCCTCTGTCTCTTCTCGCTTCTCCCCTCCTTGGCCAAGCTGTCGGCGGCGGCGGCGGCCGTTCCCCCCCCCGCTCCGGAAAGGGTCGAACTCAAATTACTCTCTTTTTTCCATTCATCCTTCGGTTTTGGAACCAGATTTTGATCTGCCGCTCCGTCAGGCACAGAGCGTTGGCGATCTCGATCCGCCTCCGCCGGGTCAGGTACCGGTTGAAGTGAAATTCTTTCTCCAGCTCCAAGGTTTGATAACGGGAATAAATCTGACGCCCCCGCCGGCGATCGGCCCCGTAGCCCACTCCTAAGGATGCCGAGAAAACACAGACTAAAAATCGTCAGCTCGCTAAGAACGCGGAAAATGAAAGGGTTGCGGGGTGTGTGGGGGGGGTGCAGCAACACCCCGCACCCGCGCAACCCCCTCCGCCCCCGCGCAACCCCGCGCTCCTCCTCCCCCACCCTCCATCCCCGGCCTCCTGCCCCCTCCCCACCCCATGCAAAAATACATTAAATAAAATAACTCTATTTTTTTAATATATATATATATATTATAAAAATTAAATGAACCTTGGGCGCGCAGCGTTTTCTCCCGGGTCATTTTCTCCCGGGATGCTGCTCCCCGCCCCCCACCTCCCACCACCCCCCGCCTTTGCTTTTTCCCACATTATTTCTGCCAATTGGAGGATTTGGGGGAGCCGGGGGAGGGGGGGGAAGTGGGAGCTTCCCCCAAGCCCTCTCGGTGCGGGGAAACCCGCCACCGCAGCACTTCCCCGCACCCGTCATTAAAACTTGTTTTTACCCCGGTAATATTTTGTGCTTAACTCCCGAGCAGAGCTCGCTGCACTTTATTATCGATATTTTACACTCTCGAAGTCTTTTAATTAGAAAGAGCATAACAAGCCATATTTGCTTGCAACAACTTAACAAATAAAAGGCCTGTAGCTGCAACTGTGAAGGAGCTATATTATTGTTTTTATGGGGCCATAAAAAGTCGCTCAGCCTGTTCTGCTAGGGAGAAGGTCGTAAAGATGGTTCAGTTTATTTAATTTATATCTCCGAGCTGTAAAACTTACCACTGTGGGAGTTCATACGCTGCATCCATGGGTATATTTGAATGCTAGTTTTTTGTTCTTGCGAAGTGTTCCTGTTTTGGTCACTGGTAAAATCCTGTGCGATTGATGTCTGTGTATTATGTCCCATAGAATTTTGCCTGCAGCTAGAAAGCATGTCTTTTTCTTGGTAAAAAGCATTAGATCCATAGTCATAAGGTCCTCGGCTGGAGCTAAACACAACATTATCTTGCGGTGAATAAAAAGGAGAAGAATAAATCCGTTTTGAGCAACGGCTGCTCCATAAGTAGAAAAATGCCTGACAGGGTCATAGGCAGTTGAATTGAGGGCTACGTTGGGAAGCACCTCTTGGCCACTGGTGAGATGGCAGGATAAAGATGGGTTTGTAAAATAGGAATTCATATCCTCCTCTATACCTGGCTGTGTGATTTCTTTAATATTTATTTCTGTCTCCAGTTTGTAGTCTGAACTAGATTGTTATAAGGGAAGGCTCTGCTCCAGGACAGACAAAATGACAAAGTCAGCTGACCCGGGGGGAGCCAATGGGGAGGCGGGTGTCAAAAAGGGAAAAAAATTGCTTTTGCTTCTGTTGATTCCCTAGTTGAAACTAAGTGGGCATGGAAAGTAAGTCTTGCACCCCCCGAACCCCCCCCCCAGCACCCCCGGGGTGCGCTGGGTGCGCTGGGAGCGCTGCCGGAGCCGGGACTGGGGGGGGCCGCGGGGGGGGGGTCCTGCGTGGGGAGGCAGCTGCGCCGGGAGGGGGTGGCACCAATTTCTTAAGCCAGGCTTAACTTTTCCTTCCCCCCCCCCATTCCTTCCCCCCCCCCACCCCCAAGCCCCCCCCTTTTGCTGCTAATGAGCTTTGGAAGCACCGTCTGTGTGTCTGTGCGTTATGTTGCTTGTGTTTTGTTTTGTATGTGCGTGTGGGTGATTTTTTTGGAGAACTGTTTGCTTAATATCTTGTAATAAAATAGCTCAGAATTCACAGTAATAAATCTCAGATGTCCACAGAATATTAAGCCATAAATTACCCTCTTTTTTTTTTCCACACCCCCCCCCCCCCCCCTTTCCTTCTTGTTCTCATGTAGCATTGGTCAATATTATGGAATCAAATGGTTGTGTTCCTGATGAGAAAAATATTACATAAAGAGAGAGGGGGGGGAAAAAAATGGCGACTTCTGAATTGCTAAACGTGTTTCAGAGCCTTCCCAAATTATGTCCTGGGGAGGAAAGAGGGGGAAAAAGAGACACCCAGAAAGCAACACCCAACATTGCAAACTCACGTTAGGCTGGAAGTTGGATTTCTCCTCTAGTTTGACGTTTCTCCCCTCCAAGGTTTTCCCATTTTCAGTGCTAGGGGATATTTACATTTGCAACAACAGCAGAAAGGGGAAAGAAATAGGGAAGAAAACTAAAAACCCAAGAGGATTTGGAGTTGGAATGGGGCGTCTGGGCTGGAGACGCAACCTCGTGTTGGTGTTTGCAGCAATTTAGAGTTGCAGATATTTACAGCTGATTGGGAAACTTCTCCTGCCAAATATTTAGTTAGATGAAAAGAGGGATTATATCCTATCTTCTCTGGGTAGATTGCACCTAGAACTAATTGAAATGAAGGCAGCTAATCTCATTTTAATTTCAATCTAGAGCCATAAATTGCCCCTGAAATGTAAAACATACCTGCTGATCTGTAAATATTGCGAGGTGTCTTTATCATCCTGCTGGCCTCGCTGTTTAAAATCCAATGCTGGCAGGGAACCCCCGGCCTCCTCTGCCTGGGTGTGTTGTGTTGAGTGGGGTTGTTTGCAAACCCCTCCATCGTGTCCACGTTTGGATTCGAATCGTGAGGGTGTGGGGTGCTGGGGGAGAGGAAGCTTTGTGGGTGCACCCCTCCAAAACTGAGACCATTTGTTTGTCTTGCCCTCAATCAATAGAATTAATTCCTTTTTTTTTTTTTTTAAAGCGATGTATCCCTACAAGATTTTAGCTGACAAAGAAGGCTTGGGGGGGTGTATATTTTTTTCCCCAGCTATAACAGGAAACCCGGATGCCAACGGATTTTTATGCTCTTTTTCCTCTGTGTAACAAAGCAAAGTAATCAATGGTAGCAATAAAACCATAAACGAGACTACAACTGACAAAAAAAAAAGCAGCAGCTCGTGTATTCATCTTCTATAACGTTAAAGCTTCCCCCTGAGTGTCACTAGGGGGGAAAAATCAAGTTTCGAACCAAAAAGGAGGGTGCTGGGAGGGTGCACCATGTTCTTTAGCTGCTGGACCCTGGGGGGAGCGCACCTAAGGCTGCCCAACTTGGTACAGGCACCCAGCCCCATGGCCATGGGGAGCATTTCCAGGCGTGTGTCCCCCCCCTCTCCAAAAGAAAAAGCCAACTTCAGGTTGCTTTCGTTTCCCTTTTTTTCTCCCCATGGGGATTTCTGGAATGACAGAAAAAAAAAAAACCCAAAAAACAAAAAAAGGGCGAAAATCAAGGGAATTAGGCAAGAAATGTGATTATTTTGGGGTATTTTTGATTTTTTGATGGTTTTTTTTTTCCCCACCTTCTGCTGAGTTGTTAAACACAAAGTCAGAGGCACTTTGGGCAGATGTGGGGAGCCAGGGGTATGTTGCAAATATTAGTTGTAAATATGATTTATTAAACATGGTCACAACTCCCTCAAAGCCAGAGCTGGGGGACTTTGGAACCCGCTGCTGCTCCCATACCCCAAATTATTGGGCAAGTCCCCCAAATGGACTTGGAGGGACGAGGAGACTTTGCAGCGCTGCAGAAATGAAGGGGCCGGACCTTGGCTGGGGCAGATTGACGTGGGGACTGGCACCTATGGAGGGGGATTTATAGAATCACATAGAACACTTGGGGTGATTATACCCACAGCACCCTCGTCAAAGTTTGGGGGAGTTTGTGGAAAACCCCCTTGTAGGCTTTGATGTTTTCCTTTGAGTTTATTGTTGTTATTTTGCTTCCCCCCTTCCATTTTTATTTTATTTTATTTATATTATATTATTTATTTTGATTTATTTTATTTTATTATTTTATTTTATTTTATATTATATTATTTTATTTTTATATTATATTATTTTATTTTATTTTATTTTATTTTATATTCTATCCTATTGTATTATTTTTGTATAGGTGCTCGAGGGCTCTTGTAGCAGAGACCTGTGTGATAACCGTGTGACTAGGAGTCGAGAAAGTTAAGTGTTTTATTACTTCTCTAAACGAGAGGGCAAGTCTTAAAAGTCCGCTCGATTTATAGTGAACAGAAACCAGCTGCCGTAAAGAAACTCAAAATAGAATCCTCGCCCTGCACTGAAAATCAGGATTCTGGGGAGAAAAGGGAGAGAAAGAGGAGGGAGTGAAAAAAATCCAGCACAACCACCCCCAAAACTGCACCATTCAAATATGTTTTCCTCATTGCGATTCCTCATGGTTTGAATGCACTGATTCTATATATATATATAATGATTATTGTTATTTTTTTGTCGTCTCATTGATATTTTCTAACAGTTTGGGGCTGACTCGAAAGTATTTCACCAAGCTATGCCACTACCCAAAAGGTATTTATTCCACCCCCCCCCCCCCAAACACGGAGAGGGAATATGTGGGGCGCTTTCTGGTTAAATTGGTCTGCAAACAATTATGTAAACTCATCAGCAGAAGCAAGAACAGATGTTTTATTAAAAGTGCTACACAGCAGTAGAAATATGGACAAGTCTTCGAGTAGCTCTTTAATACGAGTTGCTCTTTGTTCCCAGGAAAGAAAAGCGCCCATAGAAATCTGAAATAACAACCACCACTCATAAGCCATATTTACCACCCCCCCTCCCCTTTATTTTTTCATCTCCCCCCACTGATGCTCACACAGAGAGGGGAAATATATATATATATATATATATACAGGAAGAAAAAAATACGAGTCGGGAGATTTCCTCCCCCCCCCCTCCCAGCTTTAATTAGCAAATTGATGAACTGATTTAGGGAAAGGGAAAAAAAAAAGAGGCTTAAAAAAAAAATACATGCAATCCCAACACATGTGTTTTCTATCCCCCAGTAATTACTGAAAGGAAACGAATCCAAATCGGTGTCCCCCCCCCCGGCCGCCCGCCCCTCCCCGCCTGCAGATCCCGCTACTGGCAGCGCTGCTGCCCGGCCCTGCGGCCGCTCGGGCTCTTTGGGGGGGGTTCGGGGGGGTTTTACTGTTGCTTTCCCAGCCACGCTGTGTATTTGGGGCTGATTCCCGCGTGGGGCAAAAGATGGGGGTGCCCCCCCCCGCCTCGCCCACGCGTGTTGCGTTGGGAGGTGCCCACCCCCCCGCCACTACGTGCCCCCCGCAGCCACTTGGACATTCCAATTATTCGAGCAGGGCGAGGGGGGCTTTACTGTAAACTGCTGCCAAAATGGCTCTATGGAGATGCTCTAAAGGGGGGGGACACCCTTAGTCTCATCACCCCCCCCCCAAAAAATAAACCCCACACCTGCGTGTTTAAGGCCCACGCACCCCCCAGCTATGGGGCCATGAGCCTGCGCGCCCACATCGGATCAAACCCTCGAAGCTTTTAGAGGTAAATACAAGTGATGCCATTAAAAGGCTTTTTATTTAAACTGATTTCACCTTGTATCTGGGATCTCTGCCTCCCCCCGCCCCCCCCCACCCCCCCCCGCTTCGCTTTCTTTTTTAACTTGACATTTATGGCACACGTGAGTCCTAATTATTTATTTGGGTCTTTCGCTGGGAATTTATTCCTGCTCTTTACAACGGGGGTTATTCCTAGTCAAATATTGCTTTTTGCTGTAAATAACGCTGGGGGGGGAGCCGAGAAATAATGGTCAAAAATAAGGAGAACACCCCCCCAAATAAAAGGGGGGGCAACGGGATAACAAGCAACTAAGTCTCGGAGGTTTATATGGGGGTTTATTTCTCTCTCCCCCAGCCTGAAGTGCTTCGCATTGTTTTGGAGCCGTCTCTGCTCTCTGTAATTACAACCTCGGAGTCAGAGTCTGAGCAGCAGTTAATTAAATAAACCAAGGAGATGAAATCTCCCTTTTTTCCCCCCGAATACTTTTATTCGGAGCTTCAAGTTTTATCCCTCCTCGTTGGGGAGGGGGCGGCCTATTTGGGAGGCTTATTTCTTAATTAAAAGGCACTTTCTGCACCAAGATGCACGAAGCCATTATTAGCGAAAACACCCATTTCCCCCCATATCTTCCCGAGCAAAAAAACACACCCAGTGGCATTTCAGTTATTTTTCCTTAATACAAACCTTCCCAAACCCCCTTTTTTTCCCCCCCCCACCAGGTGAATAAAGATTATTTACCACCCCGTAGAGTTACTCAGACGAGTCATTTCTTTGCTTTTTCCTATGGCTTTTTTTTTGTTGCTTTCAGCGCGATGGAGGGAAATGGGTTTAAACGTGTTCGTGTTATTTTATTCTCTGAGTTGCTTTGGGAAAGTGGAGCAAAAGTTCAGGGCAACTCCAAGTTGCAGCGCGATTAAAAATACAGAGAAGAAGAATCATAATGATGGAGGGGAAAAGGGGGGAAAGAAGGGTTTTCCTCGCTTGTAAAACGACTCAATCGCTGCACAGATTTGCAGGGTTTGGAGGGTGAAAAACAAGGGGGAATTCTGGCAATTGTCAAAACACATGTCTGCTGAGCAGGAAGCTGGAGGTGTGCGGGGAAGAGAAATTAATCCGCTCCTACTCCTCAAATTCATCCCTCTTCTTTCTGCCGAGCTTGAAAGCGCTTTGGAGCCTTTATTCTGATTTTTCCCCGCGACGGGAGGAGGTTTTAATTCTCAAATATATATATATTTTTATATATATATATATTTATAAGGAGGGGGGTGATTGATTTCATTTATTTCTCTCCTTCCCCAGATTTATTGGCGAATCTCAGCCCAACAAAAGGAGGCAGCACCGAAAATCTCCCCGCGGAAACGGGACTTCGCTGGCTCTTAAATGACCGAGTAACCGCGTTGAGGGGAAGAAAAAGGAGCCAAAAACAAAAGTTAGCGGAGAAAATAGAAGCGAAGGGGGAACCTCCCCTGTTAAACCGCCGCAATTAAATGGGATTTGCTGATTAAACACCCCGCTGAATCAATCTCAGCGCTGGGAAAGGGACCCCCACCCCCCCTTTTTTTCTTGGGGGGGGTAAGGGGGGGGAAATCCTCATATTTGAAGGGGTGTAAAGCGCTTTGTTTATAGGGAGGGGTCTGCGGGATATTCCTGGTGCTTCCTTTGCTAAAACTGGGCTTAATGGTGCTTTGGGGTTTTATTTAAGCTCGGTTTAAATTCAGTTGGATCCAGGAAAATACCTTTTGGCCCCCAAACCTGCACAGGTGACAGGTAGCAACTTTTTCCCAGGGAAAAAAAGATACATATATATATGGATATATATATATAAATGGATATATATATGGATATATATGGAGATATATATGGATATATATATATGGAGATATAGATATATATATATCCCTTTCAGCTTTTAATTCGTGTTTTTCTCCAATTTGGGGTCTCTTTTCATGACAGAGTGGGAATATTCCCTAAAACCCCCCCAAAATGAACCAAAACCGACAATGGCGCTCATGACGTCACACCCGTCGCGGCCAAGAGTTTGTGGCTTAAAATGAGGAGGAAAAAGCCACTTTTTGCTGCATCTGCATGTGTTTCTATACGTGTGTCTATATGTCTATACATATATGGAGAGATGCAATTATTTCTGCGGGGTGTAGAGATTAAAAATAAGAAGGGAGGGGGTGTTATTACGTTCTGCAAGGGTAACTCAGGAGTGAAGAATTGTTGTCATTAACTATAGGCACTTTTATCCTTTATTCTTCGCAGATCCGAAGGCAGAAATTTAATCATAGGTGACTCGGAATAAAAATAATTCAGGAAACAATAATAGTTGCCTTAGTGATGATTTTTTTTTTAAAGGGGCGATCACTTAGGCAGAATTAAACTATATATTTGGAGACAATCTCTTGAGCACTTTGGTGAATTTATACATTGACATCGTCTTTAATCGAGCAACAATTTAATATTTCAGGATTTGCTTAAATACACTCATATTTTCAGGGGGAAAACACCGTTCCCGAGCTGACATGCCGCATCTATTTTTATGAGTTCGCGGACGCTGGGATGGTTTAAACCCCCCGTAACACGGAACGAAGGGAATAAAGAGGAAAAATAGGGCAAAAAAATGGGGGGAAAAGGGTAAAAACCCGCCTTGAATGAGCAGAAAGTGCGAGTGAGGAGCCTCAAATGGCTGCGGGAAACTTGGGGAAGTTTATGGGTGGGGAGGGGGCCGCATCAATGTTAAAGGGACTAAAACAGCTTTGTAAAGTGATTGGGTTTTAATATGTCTATTTTTCAGGCGGGAGAAGCTTATTCAGGACGTTGCGCTCTCTCCCAGCCGAGGGGGGGTATCTAATTTTAACACGCCCCCCCCCCCCCCCATTACACACCCAGACAAGGGGGGGGGTGGAAATAAGCCACCAAATAGCAAAACCTTGCGGGTTTCTGTCACTTGGTGGCAGTATACAAAACAAGTAAACAACAACGGGCGGGAATGGAAACGCTCCAACCCGGGGTGGGGTGGGGGGGAACCGCACAGGGGGGGGCCCACCTGTGGGACAAACGCTGCACCCCGCATCCCTTGGCGTGGTGCGGGATTTGGGTGGGTTTTTTTGGGGAGGTTTCTAAGTGTTTTGGGTGTTTTCTTCGCTTTGCTTCCAGTCTCCTATCGCCCCCCCCCCCCTCCTTTTTATTTTCCCCCCTCCCCGCCTCCCATTGAAACGCGGGGTCTTTAGTCTGGGGACAAAGAGTTTTACAGCCAAGGTGTGTCCCGGGTGACAAAGCGGCCCGAGCGGCCTGTCCCCTGCAGACTGTGTCCAGACACCCGCAATTGCGGGGACTTCGGCCTTTTATTGTGTTTGTGTCTGGGGGAAAAAGAGGATGGGGAGGGGGGAGACGGGGCCGCTTTTCTCCTTCCTCCTCCCCAGCATCTTCCTCATCCCCAGCATCTTCCTTCTCCCCAGCATTTTCCTCCTCCCAACCACTTTTATATCTTTAATTTAATTTAATTGTATTTCTTTTTTAGCCCTGACCTCAAAGCACTGAAAATTGTATTAATATTATTTTCCCCCTTTTCCTCCTTTTTTGAGGGGGGAGAAAAGAGCGAACTGCAGGGATTAACCCCCCCGCCAACAATAGTAATAAGATCCCCAACTATCCCCTCCAACAATAAAATCCTTGATCCCTCAATGTTCCGCATCATCTTGTCCCAAAGTGTATTTCGCCCCTCTATGACTAATTATTTGATCTTCTCCTCCACACGCCGAGCGCCGCAAATTTATCTCTCAGGATAAAAAATAGAGATAGAAAATAACCACCAACAAACCACAATTACCAACCCAAACAAATCCCACAAAGCTCCGTGTAGAAATACACCCCCCCCCCCACCCCTAAAAATAATCACATTTATTGGGGAAATAACCACAAAGATACGGATCCCCATCGCAAATCGATGTGAGCATCACCACGCTCACGGCTCGCACATAACGCCTGTATATATATACATATATATATGATTTCTGGTGGGTTTGGTTAATTCGTTCCCCAACCCGAAATTCCTTCACACGCCCGAGTTGGGAAATCGCGTCTTTCTAATAATTTCTTTGTAGTTCCAGGATTATTTTCTCCCCAGGTTCTTACAACACGGCGGATTCCACACAATAAACCCACCCACGCCTTTTTGCTCTGTATTTATATATATTTGATCGCAACACGCGGTTTTAGACGCCGCGATAAACGCCCACGCGCGGGGAAGATCGTATCAAATTAGAGCCGGGTATAAATGCTCTCAGCGTGTTCCCATTTAATACAAATCCCTCCTGTTTGCACAAACCCCGTTTACGTCCCGGACTCAACACCTCGGAATAAAACGCCCCTGTAAATAAATTCAGCAGCGTTTGGGCCGCCTTTTAATATTTTCTATAGAATCCTGATTTGATTTGATTGTATTTTCCTCCACCGATTACATCTGTCGAAGAAAACCTATTATTTCCTGCAAGTCCATGCCAATAACACGTGGCGATTTTCTTATAATGTTGCAGCTACAAGCAGCAATTTATTTCCTCTGCTTTAGGCTGAGATTTAGGGAAAAAACCCAAGCTCGCAGAATATAAATCATTCCGTTATTCCAGCTCTACATCCTAAAATTGTTCCTCAGCAAAGCGAGCGGCTGAAGGATGACAATACGTCAAGGGAAAGGAGAAAATCAATACATTTCCAAGTTGGTTTGGGGGTTTCCAGGCCTGGCAGGAGGTTTAATGCGGGGAGCGGGGAGCGGGGAGGGGGAGCAGACGGATTTCAGGCTGAAAACAATAAAAGATCCCATTTCTGTAATCATGTGGTTCCAATAAACACTCATTGTTTGCTCATAAAATGTCTTTACGACCAGGCGCGGTCCGGGCTGAGCCTCCACACAACGGGCTTTTCCCAGCGAACAAAACCAAGGCAAACCCGGCTCTTTCCCCCTTTTGCTTTATATCTCCCCGAACCTTCTATTTGATTCCACGCTCGGCAAATGAAACATCAATGGAAAGCCGCGTGTTGTCTCAAAGGCAACGCGCTGCAAACTTGGGGTTCAAAGCGCTTTTGCAAGGGAAAAGGGGGAACCGCAGCGCTCGGTTTTGTTCGGCCGATAATTTCCAGCCCCAAAGGCAGGAGAGCGGCTTTACCAGATTTCTCGAAAGAAAAGCGAAGCCAACTTGGGAAACTTGGCCTTTTTCTTTTTTTTTTCCTTCATTTTTTTTTGTTCTTAATTAAATTTAACACGCCGCCACCAGAAACCAGCGCAGAAGTTCACAAACCGCGCTCGCTAATTAACCTCTGCCAACGCGCGCTGAGAATTAACACAGAGGAGGCCATTTTTATTAAGAAACAACAGAAAACAACATTTCTCTTTCTGTTTTAAAGCACGAAAGGAGAAAATGAGGCGCCCCTCTGGCCTCCAAACCCCCCCCTTTCCTCCCCAAAATCCCCCTTCCCGCAAAGGCCCAACCAGCCACACACTCACACCCCCCCCAAAATCGCTTATAATACACCAGAAAATCGCCATCTCCTCCACCACCCTTCCCCCCACAGGGTTTATTTTATGTCCGCCCCTATATATGTATATACATCCAGCCCTATGCGTGCACAGGCTGGCATGACCAGCAGCAAATCTCTGCTCACGCACACGCTCCTTATTATTATTCTTATTTAAAACACAGAGGATTTATCAAGGAGGGGGAAAAGAAATACAACCTCGGGAGGAAATGAAGTCACTGCATTTTATATATGTGTATATATATATATCTTTACGCGGCAGCGGTATACACAGGGAGATAGATAAGATTAGATGATGGATGGGTAGGTGGGGAGGTAGGTGGATGGATAGGTAGAGGGGGAGGTTAGGAGGGGAAGGGTCACGCTTTAAATCTCACCCGTTAAACCGGAATTAAAGTTGCTGGAGGAAAGGAGGGGAAAAAAAAAGCAGAAAATAATAAAGAATAAGGGAAAGGGGAGGGACTTTTGCACGCAGATAAAACAGAAAAGCCAACAGCGTGTTAACCACTTCGCAGGAGAAACCAGAGCGCTTCTAAAAGTCATTATTGTGATTATTTGTGACGTGCCGGAGCTTGTTTCCATCGCTCCTTTGCAAGGGGGAGTTCAATAAAATTCCCTAAAATTCAACAGAATTCAATAAAATCCAATAAACCCCCCCCTTTCCGGCGAACTTTACACCCACCCGGTTACCAAGAAGCGGACGCTCTTGGGATGCAAAGAGTTGATTGTTAATCAGCTCGCTCTTAATATTAATTATCGGCGCGGGGAAGAGGCGCGGAGCCGCGCGGAAGAAGCGCAGGCCGCGGAGGGGGCGGGGGGGGGAGGGTGGCGGGTTGGTGGGGGGGGTGGTTAAGGGGGGGGCAATGGGCGTGCAAGGCCTCGCGCACACAATTAGCAGCGCAGCTCATTAACTCCAGCACTACCAGCCGCCTCGGACGCCCCACCCGGGTTGCGCCGAGCCGGCCCCTCCGCGCATGCGCTTCGTCCCCCCCCCCTTTTATTTCTTAATGTTTTTAAAGGAAAACTTCAGAGGATTAATTCTTCCATCTCTATTTTTGCATTTACCCCCCACACCCCTTTCCCCTTCTGCTCCCATTACCCCCCACCCCACACCCCCCCTTCCCCTTCCCCATCCCCCGGCGCCCCCCAACCTGCCTCCCGCACCCCGAATATGACATCAGCAACAGCAAATCCTATTTTCTTTCCCCCCCACATCTCCCCCCCCCCCCCCCCCGAATTAACTGCATTTCTGCCGCCCCGCAGCAGCTTTTCCTTCATATCCAAGCTACACCCCTCGCTCACACAACGATGCATCATTATCCTCAACACCCGGGCTATGGATCATTAGTTACACATTTTAACCAATAAGGGAACACTTACCAGAGGCTCCTGTCTCCCCCTCTCCCTCTCTCTCACTCTCTCTTTTTTTTCTCTGTCTCTCCCTCTTTCTGATCCACTGACGCTGCAGCTCAGCTCCAAAATCATTAAAAAAAAAGACCAAAACAACCAAAAAAAAAACAGGCGTCAAAAGCAAAATAGTTCTTCTCTGGTTGGGGAAGAGATGGGGGAAGCTCGGAGGAGGAATCTGTGTCTCTCTCTGGGGTTGTTGGGGGTTTTTTGGATGGTTTTGGGGGTTTTTTTTGGCTTTAAAAAAATAAAGGTATTTACAACTGCTTGTGCCCCTCAGCGTCGCATCCTGCAAAGGAAACGCGGCGCGTTTTGCCCCTAGGGGTGGGGAATAGGAGGCGGCAACCAGACGCAGCAGTAAACTCATTAATGCCAAAATGCCCAAAGCAACCGAGAATTCCAACCCCAAGGAGACGAGGGGAGGGGGGGGAAACAAAAAAAAAAAAAGCGAGATTTTTTTTAAATGAAAAAAAAAAATTAATAATCATCATCACGCTAATAATTAAGGGGGGGAAAAATACCATCCTACCCCTGGCACTGCTTGGACTGTTAAAGGCAAGACTACTGCGAAAGAGTCATAAGAGAAACCACAATAAAAAGTTCACGTTCATGGATGGAGTCCACATGACTTCCTGTGGCCAATCCAACTTGTGATTCAGTCGTAAACTTTTATTGCTCAGCTGTAAATTTTCTGCAAACAACCAGGAATGCGTTGCATTTTTTTGTGACGAGTGCAAATGCTCTCGTCTGTCGCCATGTTTATACAATTCTGCTTTAATATTAGCGTTTGCCCCCCCTTTGTGCCCCCCCCGCCTTCTCTGTCCCCCTTTTTTATCCTTTAAGCCACCGCGTTAATATAAAGGAGGGTGGGGTTTATATATTTTTCTTAGTTTTATTTTCAAGCCAGATTCGGTTTAATGCGATGATTATGAGCTGCTCGGTTTAATTTCCACCTCTTTATTTAAACTAAATAGACTCGGCCTTTAGCGCGGAGTCTCCGTGTCGCTAATTAATTGCGGGGGGGGACACACACACACGGTGAAACATCGAGAAAGGGAAGAGGTGGAGATCAAAATGGAGCACATTGCATTGGGAAAATGAATACAAGAAACGGCGAGCGCATGTTAATTTTCAACAGCATGGAATGAATGAGCAAGGACAAGATGCTCGAGGAGAAAAACAAGGGGAAAGGATGAATTTCTGGCCACCCCGGATTTCCCTGCCAGGCAGATCCGCAAAGGGTGTGTCCGCTGCAAATGAAACCGTCCCCGGGCAAAAAAATGCCTCTTCCCACCTTTTTCCCCCCCAAAAAAGCCCATTTCCAGCCCTCCGCGGCCCCATCCATCTCCGCGCACCCCGGGGGCACCTGGAGCTGCCCCAATTCCCCCCGAAACTTCAGCCAAAGGCGCGATATCGCCCCAAAAACTTGCATCCCCTCCACTAAATTCCCCAAACCCACTCAGCTTTCTGGGACACCTACACACACGTTTATCAAGCGCTTTTGCTAATTATTATTCTTTTCCTAGGCTCTTTTTTCCCCCGGCCTTTTGTTTTACCGCACCGCAGCGATACCTGATAAAAAGCGCTATTTTTTATTATTATTTTTTTTATTATTATTATTTTCTTTTAGCCCTTTCATTTTATTTATTTTACATTTTCCTTTCCTAACCCAGCGGGCTCCTTGTAAACTGCTGGGAAATATCGATTTGGAAGAGGAGCGACATTTTTGGGCCGTGTCGAGGCCTGCAATGGAGGCACCACGCGAACCACAACGGGTGTAAATAGGCGACCGCAAAGCCCAGCTTAACTCAGCCCGGCTCCCGCACATTAAACCCTGCGAGGAGCCGCCTTGCTGCTTATAGAAAGACATACATATCTATTTTCCCCGCTTCCCAAGCCCAAATTCCAGCTCGCACGCACCGAAAAAATTAGGCGGAGGTGATGGTTTTATGCCGCAATTTTCCCCACCGGTTTCTCTCTGTACACGCACATTTCCGAGTCTTAATTTAATTTTAATTGAGGAAAATTCAACAAGGGGGTGTGTGGAGGAAAAGGGGGGGGGATGTCTCACTCCATGCCTCTTGAATGTATTTATTTTTGCTTTCTCCCCCTGGCTGGCTGCGTGTCTGGCTGCCCAAACAACACAAAGGTTGTAATACAACCGGATGGAAGGGAAATTACTTTATTCACTTTACAAACCACCAATAAATTTTATAACAGGTAGTTAAAAGTTACGAGGGGGGAAACTACGACCACAACAGCTTCCCGAGCACAATAGAGATCCCATTTTTTCCAGAGAGCGGACAAGATCATAAATTCCATAATGGGAAGGGGAAATTTTGATCGCGGCGGGCACAGAATAACCTGGGCGCGCATTTACTAAGGAGAATTTCGGACCATCGTTTCGCTCCTTCTATCCGCCCCCCCCCCCCCCAAAACCACCTCCCCTCTCCTTATATTAGCGAAGATATTTTCGGGGCGGGGGGGGCGGGGAATAAAAGGATTTAAGCCGAGGGTTAAGTGTGGGAGGTAAAAATAGGACGAGCTTAAATAATAATAATAAAGACATAGAGCAGAATCGCCTTTTTCTAACAAAACTAGCTCAGAAAGTTTCCCCCCCTCCGCCCCCGCGCATTTTCCGCCCCTCCCGCCTTTCTCGCCCCCATCCGCGCAAAAATAAATGGAATGCCCGAGAAATTCGTTGTCTCCCCACCAGAATCCGCGCCCATTTCGGGGTATAAAACCTAAACGAATTTTTCCGCCTAATGGCTGCGTTCTGGCGCGGCGGCGGTGTGATTAGAATAATAAATTAAGAGAAAATAAGCAATATGCTCAAACTCAGCTTTTCGAGGAATTATATTTTTCACAAATCACAAATGGAGATCCGAAGGAAATTTGATTGGCTAATAAAAAGCCTGGAATAGGACGATATTTCTTACTTGAGGCGGGTAGATGAGTCTAATTTCAGTAATACCGCAGCTATGATCACTTCTGAATAAGCCACTTTGTGAGGAGCGAATCTTCTCTCAAATTACTTTCCCCCATAAAATAGTCGCTTCTCTTTTGCTCGGGAAATGATGGAGTGATTACAGAAATAACTGGATGTCATCTGAAGATGCGACTCTGTTCTGTTGACTACAAGAGCATAAACATTTACCCCCAAACGAACTGCTGCCGCCGTACTTTCCATAATTTAACTCCAGAGCCTTTGGATAGATAAATGTCATCCCGTAGCATTCGTTCGGAGAAAACTACTTAGATTTGGGGATTTCAATATGATGGATGGAGTGCGGATGCAGCTTCTTTTTTAGTAGTATTTTTAAACACTTTGCTAAGTTCTCCCTCTCCTTCCCCCTTCGTTGGGTGGATATTTTAAATGCGAAGAATTGATCGCGATTTTTTATTCCTCAAGCAACGTAACATCAAATGTGGTTTATTTGCACTGATTTTTGCGGGTTTTTAATTCCTGGAATGAATGAACGCACATCCATCCTATGATAGGGGAGGGGGGGGAAATATCCCTTGTAAACACTGGATAAATAACCCCAAGGAAAAAAATACAATAGAATAATTTATATAAAGCTCTGTTAGAACAAACCGCTCTGGTTTATGGCTAATAAACCCGCTTACCTTCCGCGCCTGCCCTCGACGTGGAAAACTCTAGAATAAACCTTACTGGTGCCTTTTAAACAATGTATTTCTAAGGAGATTTAACGCCGGATAAGGAGAATATTACAGGGAAATGTGCCTGTATCGGTATTTGGGGAGTGGGCGCTGCAGCCTCAGCCCCATCCCCATCCCCGGGTAGGATCTGATGCCATTTGGGGGCGATTATTACCCCCCCAGCCCCATTTCTCCCTGGGGCTGCAAATATAATGGGGGGGGGGAAGGAGAATCAATAGGTGCGGGTGCACCCACCCGCGTCCCCTTTTCCTGCGCGCCGCGTAAATATTTTTAATTAGATTTTAGGTAATTATCCCCCCCCCCCCCACACACACACACACCCCCTCCCCGGGCAGAATCCAGCCATTCCAAGCCCTGAGGCATTTAAATCCTTTAAGCCTCGGTGGGTTTTGGGTTAAAAATATGTGAAGCCCACAGAGGAACCCTCCAGACATAACTGAGGAGCCTTGTGCTGCCTTATCTGCAATATCTGGGTAAACATCCCGTCTAGTGCTGCATCCCTGGGCTCTAGATGATGGAGTCCATATATCAGCAGGGAAAGGGGGAATAAAGAGCAGAGATAGACCCGGTTTTACAGATCAATAGACCCCGTTCAACGAAACGAGGCTGGTGGGAAGAGAAATATTTGGGAAGTTCATCTCCTATGTGAGAAGTGGGAGGGAGAGCGGAGGGCGGCAGTGGCGGGTTTTGCTGGGGATAGGATGGAAGATAGTGATATAAAATAGGGAAATGGAATCCTAGGAAATGCAGGAGGGAAAGAAAAGACTGGAATAAAATAATAAACTGGAATAATAAAATAATATTATAATGGTCGCGACGATAGTCATAGTCAAATAAAAGGTTGTGATACGTTTGGGATGGTGTCCATGGGGAAGAGGAATTGAAGGGAAGTAAAAGGGACTTGGAGCCCGAGGGAACAAAAATAACCTAAATAAATAAAGCGCTTTGTGGTGTTTTTCTATAGGAAAACGCGCTGTCCCGAGCCCGCCGAGTGCCCAGAGCCGGGCAGGTTTCACACCACCTCAACCCTCCCAATTCCTCACCCACAACACCCAGAAATGGGAGAAAATCGGCGTTTCCTGCCCAAGCCGAGCAAGAAAAGGGTTTCACTGCACCCCAGAGCAGGGTACAAAACCAGCTCCTTCCAATGCCATTTCCCAGCTGGGAGAAGTGAAAACCCAACCTTGATGCACTTTATCCCACCCCACGAAGAAACCTTCCCCCCCCACCGCAAACACTTAGTGCTGGAGACATTGCAATCGCTTCTTTTATTTCTATTTTATTTTACGTTATTTTGGGGAACCACAGCTTCAAGCGGACAATTAGCAGCCCCGTTGGCATTTTTAATGAGCATTTTGCCATCGTAGCGGTGAAATGCCAGGGAGGCAGGAGGGGGAGATCACTACCCCCCCCCCCAAGTCACCTCCAGCAGCCAAATCTTCCCATTTCCTCCCCAAAACAAGAGGAGCTTTGGGTTTTGCAGCGTTCCAAGGATGGACGAGCGCACTCTGAGCGACGGACACGCGTGGGCGGTTGGCAAGAGAGACACAGCACCGCAGGCAGCGCAGTCCTTTTAAAATCCTTTATTTTTATTATTATTATTATAATTATTATTATTTACGTCATGTCTCACGTATACAATACAAATCCACGGCGTCCAGAGATGTGGGTTGCTATTTTTTTTCATTTTTTCCTTTTTCGGGCGGTAATTGCTACATTCAGAGTTTGAACACGCAGAACTATGTTTTTACATAAAACAAATGACGATTTCCTTTATTCGTTTCGAGCATGTTGCATTAACAGATAAGTCAAGACAAATAGATAACTATACATTCAGTGCAATTTAGTTCTACACTACTTTATAAGCACAATAAAATAATACAATACTGTGCGTTCTCAACTAGGCAGTTTCAGTTGTTGGGATTATTTTTTTTAATGGTTTTTTAATTTTCCAAGAAAATAAGCAGCAACGAACGACAATAAAACCGCATTACAAATACTTTCAAAGCATGACTCCTTCTATAGGTAGTGATAAAGTACAATACAAGGTTGGTTGGTGGTGTTGGTGGGGGTTTTCTTTGTATTCTTTATTGTTATTTTTCTGCTACTTAGTAGCTCGCATCAGGGCAAAAACACAGCGCTCTCTCTTCAATAAATCCTCACCAAGTAAAATTCCCGATACGTAAGCCCCTTGTTGCTAATAGGTTTGCTAATTATTGCAGGTTTTCCCTTTAGGTAGTACATGAAGAATTTCGAGTGCTCACACAAGCAAAGAGTAAACAGCGCCTATAGAAATGAGGAAGGGTTTGGGTTGCTTTTTTTTTTTTGCTTTTTTTTTTAAGATTTTCTTTACGTTTTTTGGCCTATCAAGGTATATACAAGCCCCAGACCTATAGGAATGGGGAGGGTTTGGGGGTGTGTTTGGGTGCTACCAGGTATGCTCACCCTCCAAGCTCCTCTTCTTATCTGGCAGGGGCTGCAGTTCGGGCCCCTCCGGGGAGGGTGATAAATGGCTGGTGGGAATGGAGATCTCCACAGATAGACAGACAGACACTACACAAACAAGCTAAAGGAAGCACCCTCGGCTTTCCCCAGGGCGGGGGGGGGGGGGGGGGGAGGCACTGGGGGAGAGGCAAAACCCGAGCTTCAAAAGAGACCAAAAATCAAGAGGCCAAGGCAAAGCTGGTCCCAGCAATACATATTTTGCCCCCGTGGTTGTGCGCAGCTTCGCAGGCGGGAGCAGGGACGAGCAGTGACATTCGCTTGCAGGCTTGGCTTTGCACTGCTGGGGCTCGGGGGGTGGCTTTGCTTTGCTGGATTATTTCACTTCATATTGTGTTTGGTCCCCCCGCTCTCGCAGTCGAGCCAACTATGTATTTATTGAGCTAAAAAACGCAGCTATTAAAAAGAAAAAAAGTTAAAAAAAAAAAAAAAGAAGAGTAGGGGAAGTTTCTATGACAATAAAAAAGGCTACAACTGTTTGACAGGTAGTTACTGCTGTGTGAGCCTCTCCATTCTATACTCTATAAAAGCAAATGACCGTCGTAAACATCTCGATTTATCATCTGCCATAAAACGAGACTTCAAGGGGCTGAGAACTCAGTCCTTGCTTTCTTCTTTTTCCTCCTCTTCTTTTCCTCTTCTTCATTCCCTTCTTCTTCCGTTTTCTCCTCGTCCCTGGCCCCCGGCAGCTTATCTTTGTTGTTTTCTTTTTTCCACTTCATCCTCCTGTTCTGGAACCAGATCTTCACTTGTCTCTCGGTCAGTCCCAGGGCGTGAGAGACCTCAATTCGCCGCTTCCGTGTCAAATACGGGTTGAAGAGGAACTCCTTTTCTAACTCCAGGGTCTGGTACCGGCTGTAAGTCTGTCTGCCACTGCGTCTTCCGGGAGCTGTAGGACACAAACATCAAATAACTTCTTAATTCTCCCCATTTCGCAACTCCCCCACCCCACCCCGAGCCCCCCTTGCCTCGATTTTCCTAAAGAAACTGCTCACCCTCCCCCCAAAAATAAGCCCCCCTCGGATTTTGGGGTATTAAAGGCACTAAAGGGAAGTCGCTGGGTTATTATTAATAATTAGAGGGCTGGTGTGGGTGTTAATCCTGGTGGGCAGTTGTGGGGAGTGCTCAGCTCTGCCTGCCTGGCTGGGTGCAGGGAGGTGGGTGTCAAGCTCATTCACAAAAGAGACCTTTCCAGTCTCCTCAAAGGTGATTCTGGCTGCTGGATCCTGGTGGGCAGCTCCATTTTAGTCAAAAATGATAGCTGTTTTCCTAGGAAAGGTGCATTGTGCACCATCAAAACCTCTTCAGCCTTTCTCCTTCTCCCTATTCCTTTTTTAAAATTCCTTTCTCCCTTTTCTTTCTCTCTTTTCTTTCTCCCTTTCTCTTTCTCCCTTTCTCTCATTCTCTTTCTTCCTCTCTTTCCTTCTCTCTTTCTCTCTCTTCCTCTCTCTCTTTCTTTCTCTCCAAATGCCCAACTCCTGCTGCCTTTTCCAAACGTTGATCCCCAAAATACAGACTCGGGGTCCTCCTGTTTGCTGATATTTACGCTGAACATTGTAGCTGAATTTCCCATTCACGCCCCTCTCCTTTCGGTCAGGTCTGTGTGAAGCACACAGAGGGGTGCATACTTGCCTGTGCAAACACAGGAATTAGATTTAAACCAAGTCGAGATGGACATTTGCAGCAATAGGCAGAAAAGAGGGAGAAAAAGGGCTGAGCAGCTGAGCCCCTGCACTTCCTTCTGCACGGTCCTTAATGAGAAAAACAAGCTGTTTGCGAGAAAAATCACGGTGAAAAAAAGCTCCAGTTTGAAATGATTGCATCCTTGAGCCCAGCTCTAGGTCAAAGCTTAGATAAATAGCGTGTTTTCCTCTGCGTCTATCTCCCAGCCTCTGGGCCACATCCTCTCTGCATCAGCCACAACTCCTTTCTATTTGCTTTATATTTATTTTCCTGTTGTTGTTCAATTTTGGTGGGGCTAAGGGGGGAAACCTGAGGGCTCTGATTGTCCTGAAAATCACCACTAACCTTCACATGGTTTGAATTAACAAGGCTTCTGGACAACCTTGCTCCTTAGGTGGGGGAAACTTGTACTTTGAAGTATTTCGCTTTCTGTGCAATTATCTGGACTTCGCATGAGCAAAGTTCCATTCAGCCCAAATTATTTGGAATTGCCCACCCCCTTTTTTTGAAGCCAGGACAGCAGACTGTTCTCCACCCCACCCCAGCTCTAAGTTTCCTTTTCTGCCTCAACTTTTATCTCTAGGCTTTAAGAAACAGATGTAAAGTCTTAGTAATACTTAGACAAGTTCCCACCTTTCAGGCTTCGTCTCCAAGCGGTTATGAAGGGCTATATGACATTTTAAAGAGCGGTGTATTATCAACATGCAAATAACCTCGTGGGAGCTGTATCTTATTGCCTATCCTCAAGGCAAGCAATAAAACCCAAGTTTTACTTTATTGTGATTTAAGCCTTTTGCAGGGAATCACCTTGCTGGCTCTCTAGTAACTGCTGGCTTGTTTGCTTTCAAAGGTCTTCCTAAAAAGAAGCAACATTAGCACAAAACTGCTCATTCCTTTCATATTTCACATCTACGCCCCTTATATTTATATCCTTACATATATATATGTATGCATATGTGTGTATGTGCATGTTTATAGATCTGTTTGTGCTTCTATATGCATACATATATATATAGATAGACAGACAGACAGAGAGAGGAGAGAGAGAGAGAGAAAGAGAGAAAAAAATAGAGGAAAACATTTAAGGAGGAGGAAAAAAGGTCCTAACCGTGAGGTCTCATCCATGGGAACATGAGACTGGGAGACGAATTTTGATTTAAATGCCCTTGTCCCTCGCTAGAGTTACTGTTGGAAGACGATTTACAGTCAGGATATTGTACAACAGTCGTCTCTTGCTGAGCACCATAAAGCGATTGCCTCGGTAGAGCTTCATATCCATAGAATTTAGAAGCGTCTCCGTGACACGCCAAGGCGCATGGGTTTTGCTGGTATCCAGAGTTGGAGATGCTGGAGGTTCCGTGGTGGAAAAACTCTTGGACGTGGTGTGAAGGGTGCTGGAAGGTGGGAGCAGTGGTGCCCGGACCATACACCAGAGCATGGCTCCTGCTAACACTTTGTGGAAATCTGCAGTCGTAGTAAGTTGGCTCCAGCGATTCACCGCCTTTGTACTTGGAAAAGAGAGGATTTACAAAGTAGGAACTCATGACCCTCGCATGCAAAAAAAAAAAAAAAAAAAAGACAAAAAAAAAAAAGACGGTTTAATTCTGGCTTAGTGCGAGATTGTCCCTGGACTGTCTCAAGTCCCGCTTTTGAGTGGCTCTTTTATTTTTTTAATGCGATCTCAAAGGCGTTTCATGGTGCCTCTGTGTGTCTGCACGGTGGGTTCTCGGTGCTCTTGACTTCTCTTGTAATCTGTCGGTAGGTAGAGCTCTCTCTCTCAGTTTCTCTGTAACTCTGCTCCTTCCCTTTAACACCACAGGCAAATTCCTCAAAATCCCGGTGGTGTGGCTTTTTTTTTTTCCTCTCTTCTTCTCTTTTTTTTTCCCTCCTCTCCCTGCCCGCACACGCGATGTGTTCACATCCCTCCGCCACGCTCAGCCCTGCCAGCCAAATCACTGCGTTTTGGGGCGCTTTATTTTGGTTTGGGGGGGGGGGGGGTGGATGAAGGAAAGGTGGTGGATGCCGGGGCGGGGGACACACACAACCCTCCGGAAAGCGGGGAGGGAGGGGGGGGGCCCACACCTAATGAGTGGAGGAGGGTGAAGGTGCGCATTAATATCCAACAACACCCCCCCACACACCCCCCCTTCTTTTTTTTTGCCTCTTTTTTTTTCCCAGCAGCAGCCTCTTCACTGATGGCAGCAAATACATGCGCTGGGAGGTCAGCCTAGGTAACCTCAACAGGTAAAGCGAGCCCAAGCAGCCCCCCCTTGTCACCCCCCCCCCCCAAAGAACAAAACGGGGTGAGCTCCTTCTAGTGCTCAGCATCGTGTGTGTGTCCCCCCCGCCCATGGGGTCACCCATTTGCCAGGGAGGATGGTTGGGGGTGTCTCTGGTGTTGTTCTTGTTGTTGTTATTGTGTTGGGGTTTGGGGGTGGGAGGGTGGGTTTGGTCCCACCTAAAGGGGGGGGGGGGGGGGGGGTGCAGAAAGAGAAAGGCGAGGGGGGTTCTGGTGTGGTTGGAGTCGCTGAGCACGGATTTCCTCCTTTTTTTGGGGGGGTTATTATGATTTTTCCTTCATTTTTTGGGGGGTGTGCGTGTTGTTGTTATTGTGATGGTTGGGGAGCAAACAAACAAAAGCTAAAACGGGAGCGAGCGGGCGAGGGAAGCGTCTCCCTATTGATTGGCTGCTCCTTGCTGTCCTTCTTTAAAGAAAATAAAGGCAGAAAATTATGGGGAGTTATTTATCCCCCCCCCGACCCCCCCCCTTTGCTTCCTTTCAAACCAACCACTGAAAATCCCCGGCTGGGAATAACAGGGAAGCGCCTTTCCAAGGGAATGAAGTAGATTATTGCTACTTTGGGTGAAAAAGAGGCGAAGTGAGACAGAAAGTGTGGACCCCCCCGTTTTGTGCGTGTGAAAAAGAACCAGCGAGCTTCTTTTTGCTGTGGTTTTGCTGTTCAACATAGTGATTTCTCCTCCCCCCCCTTTTTTTCTCCTATTGCGAGTGGTATTTGTGCCCCTCGCCCCCATGTTTTCTTGCACTCGCTGGAACCTTTCACTTCGGACACTTCATTTTTACGACCGCACGAAGGAACTGAGCTCATTAAAAACCCGCCACACAGAAAATCATCAGGATTCGTGTTAATTTTTCACGGGAGTGGGGGTGGGGGTTGGAGGGGGGGTGGGAAGGACACACGACAGCGACACTTTGGGAGTGATTCCTTTCTGTAGAGCGGCAAAAAATTGTCAGAGCCACTTCATGACATTGTGTGATTCGCAGTCCCCGCGTTGCCCTCAGGAGTCTACAGACCTTCAAATCTTTCCCTCATGTTCTTCCACCAAAGGAAAAATAGGCAGTGTAATTATTTTCAGAAGAGACCCGGGTGACTCCGACCGGCTTCAAGTGTGGAGGGAGCAAAATACCATTCCAAGCTGTTTTGAGGTGTGTTTTTCTGCCCAGTAAAGGTCACATTCTCGTTGTTTTGGAGGCATGGGGTGGTTCAAACCTCCGCTGAGGTTGAAACGCTATTATTGTTATTCTTTTTGCAGACACCTTCCCAAGAAGAGCAAAAGACCCAGTAGCCACCCAGTCCACCTTTATTAGATTTTCATACGTGCGGGGTGTATTTTTCCGTGTAGTGCGGTGGGTTTTTCCTCCCCGTGAGCAGACAATGAACTAGGCAGGAGAACAGTGATATTTCGAGCAACTCAAGCTATGAAGAAATAGTCCTCATACCCCAATAATCCCAAGGACGGCGCGATGACCATGTTCGTTTTTACAGAGCTCACCCACCTCACCCCCCATATCCCCCTTTCCCTAGAGAAACACCCCCCCCAAAAATAGAAGAAAAGAGCAACTAGGGACAGAAGCTCCTTAATTAACAGCTCATAGTCGAGGTGATCATTTTAATCCTCTAAACAATAACATTTCTATTTTTAAAAGCCTACGCATGCAATAAAGACGGCCGCGCAAATTAAAGCGGAAAAGAGTAAAATAAGCAATGAAGTTGTCAGATTTGGGCGCTTCGGGCTGGAATTTGGGATGAGATGCTGCGCTTTTCCAGTCGTTATCCCTGGATGCAGCGAGCAAAGGTGCAGCGGGTCTTTCCGAATATTTAGGCTGGGAAATGTTGGTTTTCAGTGGCTGGGAAAGGACAGACCCACCACCCCCTCTTAGATTTCATGAAATAAGATATATACAATTGCCTGTTTCTTTTATTATTATTATTTTTAAGGAAAATATCTTGACATTTAGTGTCTGGGCGAAGTGCTGCTCTTTGTCTTTAGTGTTTTGGCCGGGTATAGATGTGGGGCTGGGTGATGTGGGGGGTGATGTGTCTTGCGGGTGCATGGAGCTGTATCGGTGTGTATTGTACTTTAAGGTGTTCCATTGCCCTCTCCCCCCCGATTTATTCCCCCCCACCCCTCCCTTTGCCCTGACCTTCACTGAAAAATGTCATTCCCTCCTTCCCCACCCCAAAATGAGATTTGGAGACGTGATGTGCGGAAATAAAGAGAAAGAGGAAAAAAAAAAGGCGAACGCAACCACTTCAAAATAGGCGATTTCTCTGTGCATTTTTGTACATTTACGCGCTCCCCGCGGAAAAACAAAAACCAAAAAAAAAGGAAGAAAATATACTTTAAAAATAGCGATTTATGGGGGTTTTCAGCGTGGAGTGAAGGAGGGTGAAGCCAGGCAGCTCCGCATCCGTTTGTGTGTGTGTCCCCCCCGCCCCCTCCACTTTTCCATGCCGGGATGCGGAGCCGCTTCCGCGGGTGCGGGGGATCCGCGGGGCGCTCCCGGGCGCGCTCTCATTGGGCAACAGCGCCATCTCGCGGCCGCGCTGGGGCGCAGCGCGGCGGGCGGGGGAGGTGGGGATGGGGGGGAGTTTACCGGGCCATGCATTAGAACCGATAACTCCGGTATGAGGGGGGGGACGGGGGGGACCCTACAGCAGCGACCACCCCTCTATAAACACCAAGAATTTTTGGAAAAAGCCGTTCTCCCCCCTTTTTATCCCCCCCCCCTCATTTCCCCCTTTTCCCACCCATAAAAATCACAATAAAAAAGCAACACACGCACGCAGAACCAAACAAACCCACCAGATGTGCCACCCCCCCACTCCACCTCCCCGCTTTTATCAGTTTTAGCTTCGAGTTGGGGTTTGATTTTCTTCTTTTCCCCCTTTTTTTTAAGCTCCCCTGGTCCGAGGGGGGTCTGTTGTTTGTAGCTTGTAGACAAAACATTCCAATAATCCGGTTTCAAAGAGAAGAGCACCCACCTTATTTAAACCATAAAGCAATTAAAGCCAGACGTCTAGCCAGATCTAGGGTCCTGTTTTGTTCGCTCCTATTCAGCCCCGCATAGCAGGGAGACAAACAGAGTTGTAAAAGTGGCATTTTTTTGGCTGCGGAAATGTACCTATGGCCAGCTGTAGGGTCCTGTCGGTTTTGTGTGCTTTACAAAAGGGTAGATTTGAAACCAGGCACCCCCCCTCCCCCGCAAAAAAAAAGCACCCCCAGAACCTTATATACATGCCTATAGATATAGATTTGCTCTCCAAGCGCATCTCTCCCCAGGCAGAAATACATGTGCATGTTCACAAGCGCCGGCACACAATAGCTGTATCAGTATGCGTCTGCACACACGCGCCATATGTCAAAAAATGCCGAGATTGGAGCATTTTGATACATTAGTCCCGGGAAACGCTGGCCACAGGGTGCGAACCGCAACTATATATATATATATATTTAAATTCTTATTATTTATTTTGAGCCACACTGGGGTGTTTTGGGGTGGTTTTTTTTTTGCCTATTTTTTTGTCTCCTTTGGCTGCTGTGGAGGAGAAATTCAATGGCTGAGTCGCACCAGCGCAGCCTCCCAGCAGGGCCAAATGGCATTTTATAACTGGTGTAACCCTTCACCGGGGGACAGGGCGGAGTGGGGGGGGGTTGAGGATACCGGGGGCCTTGCACATGAACTAAAACTGCGGCAGGATTTTAACCCAACCCAACCCACCACCAACAAAAGAAAAGCCCAACCAGCAGCTCGGTGCAGACAAAGGGGCATCTCCTGCGCTGCCCGCCGCCTCGCGGGGGGGTCTGGCTGCAAGAGGGGGGGGGAAAGGGGATGGAGATGGGAGGGGGGGGACTGGGGAGAGGGGATGGGGGGGGTAGGAGGAGGGAGCAGCCTGTGGTCGCACTGGAAATGAGATCCGCTCGGAATGAAAGGGGGGCCAAAATGAACTTCCATACATCACGGCTTTTCAACATCGCTAAACGCTCCTGACAAGCCCCTCCAGAGAGCCGGGTCCGAAACTGCCGCCAAAGTCCTGTCCAAATGATGATTTTTATTTCCCCCCCCCCCATCCTTTAATTAATAATGAGAAAACGAGGGTGTTTTCTCCCCTCTTGCGGAGGTGGCCGAGCGGCTTCCTGCCCCTGCGGGGTTTTATTCTTTATTTGAGGCGGGGTGGACAGAGGGAGAGAACAGACGGGAGGGAAAATCATAATAACAGTAATAATAATAATTAAAAAAAAAAAGAATTGACATGACTTAGATGGAACGATTTCCTCCTTCTTCTTCTTTCTTTTTGGTCCATAAATCTTTCTCTCCGCTAAGATGTTTTCTAACCTGACCATTCCATCGCGCCCGATACGGTTGTGTTTGTTTTGGGTTGGTTTGTTATTTTCCAAACAGCCCCAGCACAAAACGGGGATTGTAAAAGGGGTTTCATAGCGTCCCCCGCTCCAGGGATGTCTCCGCCGATAGACCGCGGTGCGCTTGTCCCTCTCCGGTGACCAAAATAGACCCCGCTTGAAAAGCGAGGACACAAATCAGGGCAAGGAAAAGAACCCTCCAAATGCTTCAGCAAGAAATATTAAAGAGCGATATTTTATGAGATCAGCAGAAGTAATCGCTTCCAGATTTCTTGGGTTTTTTTTACTCCGGAGGAACCGGGACGAGGGCGACAAACGTATCTCGCTCGCCTGCTCTGGTTTTGATTAGCAAGATTAAAACGCTGCTCCACTCATTTCATTAAAGAAAGGGACCTATAACAAGTTTTTATGATTAAACATCCCTCGCTGCTCGTTTTTCAGACAATCTCCTGCCTCTCGTTGCTCATTCAGCGCCCCGGGAAGGAGCCGCTGCCCAACGCGGCTCCAGGCGCTGTGGGCAGCGACTTTCTCGCCTTCACACAACCCGCCGCACCCCCAGCTTGCTTTGCTTTGCTATTTTATTCCTCAATCTCCCCCGTGTAGTGCGAAGGAAGCTGCGTGTGTGTGTCTGGGGTGGGGGGGGTCTCCTTTATTTTCGTACCTTTTAGCCCGAAAATGTGCAGGCTGCCGCATCGCCACCGCACATTGCTTTCTTTATTCTCTTTCTTCCCCCCTGGCTCTTCTCCACCCCAGACATATTTTCTGTTAATTTACAATTTTTCCCCTTCTCCTGGGCTGTCTTGCGAGAAGCAGCACTTCCAGCAACCCTCCGAGGTTTTTGGCAAGGCTCGGCTAAAGCAGAAGCGGATGGCAGAGAGCGGATGCCTTTGCCAGCTCCTCTATTCCCAGTATCCATATTTAGTCTTTTTACATATCCTTCGATTGCCCGGGGTCATAAATTAGTACAATTAATTATCCCAATCTCAAAATTGATGGCGTATATAACCCTTACCTCAGCGCCTTTTTATTATGGTGCTCTGCAATAGCAAAGTGCTGGGGAAGGAAGCAGAAATCTCTGCTCCGCACTGCTCTGGGGGGGGATGCTCGGGGTCCCCCCCAAGGCACCGGTACCGGCACCGCCTGGCAAAGCCCCGGGGGCTTCACTTGGAATAAAAAGACACCTACATACTGATATTTTTTGTTCTTTTTTCATGTTCCCGTGACGTTATATATATTTACATAGAGCTGCTCTACAATAGCGAACATAACAATATTACAGAACGGTTCTGAGACGAGAATAAAATACACAAATAAGTACAGCAGAAACGTTCAACACCATGACAGAACATCATCGAGCCATATTCCCTTCAGTCTCTCTTTTTTTTTTTTTTGCTCTTTTTCCTCTCTTTTTGTACAAAATATTCACTCACGAGCTCGCGGGAGTCAAAAATAAAAATACTGCATAAGTTTAATTTATGAAATAAAATACTAAACAACAACAACAAAAAATTCAAGTAGTTCTTGTGTTGGTTTTCTGAGGAGCACGAAACAAAACCCAAGGAAGAAGAAAGGAAGAGAAACCAAACCCCCCGAACATCTTTCTTTTATTGTGTTGCAGTTTAGAAAAGACTCGTGTCCCAAACGCTGTGGTTGCCTATAACGCTAAACATTCATCCGCACATTCAAAGTCAGCAACATTTCAACCCCCCGAAACAGCCTCTTTTTTATTTTCTTCCCTCTTTTTTTCCTCCTCTCCACCCTCGTTTCTCATTGACTGGACTTTATTGCTGTTCCTTATCGGTTTTTTCTTTATTCATTTTCTTCATTTTCATTCGCCTGTTCTGAAACCAGATTTTGACTTGGCGTTCAGTGAGATTAAGGACTCTGGCTACTTCGTACCTCCGGTCCCGTGTAAGGTACATATTGAATAAAAACTCTTTTTCCAGTTCCAGGGTCTGATACTTTGTGTAAGGACATCTTTTCTTCCTCGTGGAGCGCGCATGAATCCAATTTGCGACGGGATTGTCTGAGAAAGAAGATTTTTATATCGTTTTGGGGGGCAAAAAATTATCAGTGTATACATCTGGCCTTTCTTCCCCCCCCTCCCCTCCACGTCCTGGTGCATCTAGAGCGAGAAACCTGTTTAATTAGCAGATCTTACCTAAATATTTTAAGTGACCTTCAGAAGAGTTTAATCTGTTTATTTTGGAGGGGTCATTTCCTTTTCTTTTGCTGCTCGTTCGCACATAAAAGTTTCAGTAAATAAAACTGGAGCGATGGGTTTAAAATAATAATTATCCACATGACTGCTACTCGCAGTAATCTAAGAACATAGTCATAAAAAGTCAAAATTCCCACCATTTCATAGGCCCATAAACTCTTTTTACAACCTCGGCTCTCCAATACTCGCCCTAGAAGAGCTTTCCCAGCCCTGCAAAGCCGAGTTTGTTTTCTCAATATCTGAAGGATGACACGCGAGGTGTCCCACTGGCTCCCCGAAATTGGCTTGTGTTTTGTGTCCCCCCCCCGCTACTCTAAAGGACCTTCCGCGCTGCTGCCACATCCCGCTTGGTCAGGGGAGCAAACCCTATCTCTCCCTTCCTTGGGAGATGTTTTTTTTCCCCCTCTGCCCGTTTTAGGCAGCTGCCTAAACCCGAGACTTTCCCCCCCTGATTCCTCGCCTTATTTTTATCACGAGGGTGCCTGGCACCAGCCCGCCTGTCATAAATAGAGATGCGAGCGCCTTGCCAGATAGACAGGGAGATATCGAGGCACCCAGGTGCTCCCAAGATGCTGACACCCAGTTTGATCGCTCGGAAATCACCCCGGGGAGGGGGGGGGTCCCACTGAAGCCAGGGCACGGCCGAGCGGCTGCGGGGGTGTGCGGTACCCAGCAGCTGCTCCCTCCTCACCATCATCATCCTCCCCGCATCCCCCCACCGTGGGTGCTGAGCTTCCTCTCCCTGATGCTTTGGTGAAGAAGGGCTGCATTTGGAATGGCGGGGGGGGGGGGGGGGGAGTGTATTATCTTTTTAATCCCGGGAGTAAACTGAGCTCCTGTCTGCACCCCTAGGAGCTGGTCCCCTCTGTAGACCTGGGCTCCAGGCTCCCCTGGACCTGGGGGTGATGGTGGCGGTTACCTGACTCCTGCCCCCACAATCTTCAAGCTTTCCTGATAGTTGCTTTTGCTTTATTTTTTAGTCCCCCCCTCTCCCTCTCTCACTGAGGCTGCAGAAGCTGTTTCTTCAAGTGTATGGTCCAATGTCCTGCGCTCTCTGCCTTTTCCCCCCAGCTACCTCCACACACTTAGTTTATGCCTTTACAATTCCAATTTTCCTCCTTACTTCTCCCCTTACACACCCCCCCACCCCGGCCCCCCACCCAGGACACCCACCTTTTCAGTTATTCCCACGTGTTGGGAGCATTTTATGAATAATTGCACCGCTGGAGCTTTTATTGATTTTTAAAATAGATAAAGAGACACCTCTGCATTTATCCAGAGATATTCCCTTCCCCTCCCTAAAAAAAAAGCCACTCCACATCAATACGTTCACTCCCAGCCAGCTACAACTCTTCCTTGTTCTTTGAAAGTGGAAATATTTGAAAGCAAAGAGGCTTCTTCCTCTGTCTACCCCCCTCTCGCTCCCTCTCACACACGCACTCTCCTATTTCTATATATTTTGTTAATCCCCCCCGGTGGAAGGTGATGAATATTTGATCAAAGAAGCCAACAGCCCCCCCAACCCTCCCCAGCCCCCAACCTTGGAAAAGAAACCAAAATAATCATAAAATAAAGACTAAAGAGCCCAAAACAAAGTACAGATATTCGCTCTCCGGCTCTGCGAGGCGGACTCACTCAAACCCCCAGATCTTCCTGCGTATCTGGAGTTTTAGGGTCGGGCTCTCTAAGGTAATTTCATTTTATTGAGTAGGGTCCTGGAAGCCGTAATGCCTCCCCGGGTCGTAAACAAGAATGACTTCGACTTACTAGGGTCTAATTCGTGCTTTTCTTCTTTGTGTTTGCTGGAAGCGATGGCTTCGGACTCCGGGGAAGGAATTGTCTGCGCTGCTCTGTCTCTCAGCTCCCCCGGAGCCCCGTACATGTAGTCCGCGTAGCCACGGCCGTCGGCGGGGCCGCACTCCCCCCGGCGCCCGGGGAAGGCGTCGGGCTTGAGGCCGTAGGGGCGAGCACCGGGGGCGAAGGCCGGGAAGGAGACGGCCCCGGCGAGGGGTTCCAGCCAAGTCCGCATGTACCTGGGCTCGGCCCCAACGGGTGCCTGGGGCGCGTAGGGGTGGTGGTAGCCCACGGAGGATTGGGAGTGGACGGGAGCCCAGGAGGTGGTAAAAACGGCCGGCTTGGGGGCGAAACTGCAGGATGGAAAGTCGGCACAGTCCGGGACTAATCCTGACGGTCGGGCAGCAGCCGGGTGGGAGGCAGAGCTGGGGAACCTGGAGGCCAAGAGCTCTTCGTTCTCGTGGCTTATCAAGGAGTCAACATAGTAGTTGCTTATGGGGCCAGAAGCCGACATGGTTCCCCCCTCTTTTACATTCATAAGATTATTGTATGAACTGTATGTGTACTTTTTATCTTCTCATAGAACAATCAGGGCAGGTAATTATTTTTTCAGCCTTTCCCAGTGTGCCATTGGCTGCCCGCCCTCACGTGATTGTATTTACCCAAAAATATAGCGTGGATCAATCCGCAGGTCTTTTTTTTTCTTCCTTTTTTTTTTTTTTTTGTGTCTCTCTCTCTCTCTCTTCCCTCTTATTTTTTTTAATAACGCCACCCGGTTTATCCTCAATGCGCTGGCGATGGGGCGGAGATGGGGAGGAGGGAGGCTCGGCTGATCCTAAGCCGGGGATGCTCTACCCGCGGGTGGGGGGGGAGATCTGCCCTGGTGCTAAGGAAGGTGGAAGGTAATTGTGGAAGGTAGTCCAAGGAACTATTTCTTGACGTAATTTGTCTCTGTCCTTCGCTTCTGCAGCTTCTCGCCTCTAATGGATACATTAAATTGAATATCGGTGGGAAGGGGAGAGAGGGGAGAAGTGGAGGTGGGTTCCCCACTTGGAGAAAGGAGCTTGAGGGGGGGGGAAGCTTTTAGGCTAAAAGCAAAGGGAGCTTTTGTCATCTTTTGCAGCCCTGTCTCATCGCCAGGCTGCTGAGCAGCTGAGGAATCTGTGGGGCACAGGCACATCTAGTCCTGCTTCGGGAAATAAGTGTTTTCAGGAGGGGGAAAAGATAATCATAGAGTACGAGGGGTATGTTTGCAAAGAGGAGGGGGAAAGAATAACAGCAGCAGGACCCCCCCCCCAAAAAAAAAATAAGGCAAAGCCTGAGCTTTTGCAGTGAAAAGCTGCGTTATTCGGAGAGTAGTCGTGGATGTTTTTATGTCCTTCAATAAAATCTTTACGAGGATCATTTGATTGTTCATAAATGTGTCGTTCATTAAATAAAACCGTAGGACTGAGTTTCAGCCACGTAGCTGAGGATGAGGGAGATTTCGCGTAGCAGGAGGGAGCAACAACGTGTGGTGGGCACATGGTTGTTCTGCTTGTTTTTCCCTTTTCTTTTCGCTTTGTATTTTGTTAACGCCTGGAAACTTTTCTTTTTGCACCAAATCGCTTGGAGGAGTTGGGAGCGTTAAAAAAATCGGTGATAGCCCGCCTGCACTTTGAGAGAATAACCTTTCCTTTGTAAGGAAAGACAGGTAGGTAAATAGCTCACGCCCATTGGAGCCTGAGAGAAGGGAGTTGGGCGATTTCTCTGGAAATAATAATAAAAAATAGATATCTAACAAAAAAAATAACCTCTCCTGATTTTTTATTGTGTTTAGAAACCACCCCCCCCGCCTAATATGGGATGTCTGGGCTCCCCAAGGTTCTCCATCCCCTCGGGTTTTCTAGGGCTGGGGGGAAATGGTCAGAATTAGCAAGAAGAAGAACAAGTGTGGGCTGAGAAAGCGCCGGGGGTCCCTCCGTGGGAGGGGGGGGGTGTCCCCAGCGATTCAGCAGCGCCAGACGCTCAGCACAGGCTGCAGGTCCCACGGACGGACACGGCGGGAACCTCTTCCATTAGCATTAGTTATATTATTTTGCCTCAGCAAGTTGCATGGGAAAACGCGAGGAGAAGAAAAGAGGTTAAAGCAAGAAGTGATGGTGCCAGAAGACACCCCCCCCCCCCCCAACCAGTCCAAAATTACCCCCTCAGCTGAGCCAGGAGAAAATCCTGTACCTCAGTACATAGGGCAAAAATATAAGTGAATGAATGCACCAGGCTGCCCTCGCTGCTGGTAGAAATAGGGTTTCCCTCTGGAAAAATAGGGAAGGCTTTAAAATCCAAACCTGACGGGGGGTGGTTGTGAAGGGACTCCGGGTTTTCCAAATTCGAAGGGAAAAATCATCGACTCGCTCCCTCACAGAATTTATCCCCCATTCCGTTTTAAGTCCCCTGTTTTATGTGAGCCCTTAAAGGGAAATATTCCTGCAGGAGCGGAATGTCTTCTTTGGCCTTTATCGAGCCCAATTTATCTGTCAATCACCGGTCTCCAATGACGGTTATTTTTATGTCCGCGGGAAAAAGAATATCTAGATATATACTCATCATTCTTTATCTATTCTCATTTAAAAAATACTCACTCTGCTAATATAGTGAGCTGTGATATGTGGAGGGGAAAAAGCAGCTGGGGTTTGCTACTTTGCTGGAGTATTTTAAAGAGGAGCCTTCCAAGAGGAGGGTTGGCTGCAGATGTATATGCAGAAAGGGAGAAGGAGAGGAAAAAGAGGCAGAGAGAGAGAAGGAGGGAGAGAGAAAGGGAGGACTGAGCATGGAGAGAAGCACCGAAAAGCAGAGGCAGTGGGGAGGTTTGCAGGATATACCACAGACGAACCGCAAAACGAGCAGAAATTACCCAAGCCACGCAGTTCTAATAAGTAGCAGCAGTTTTTGTAACCTTAACGCGAGCAGGCAAGGTCACTACATTAGTCGTGGATGGTGCAGTTGGTGTTACACAAAGGCAAACATAGCTGGGGAAGGTTGCTTTGATTTGCACGGAAAACCTGCAGCCCACGGAATGATCCCCTTCCCGTGTTGTGGTGGGATCTTAAATAAAATATAAGATAGCGCTTGTAATACCAGCCCCTTTCATTCCGGGACTGCTGGTCTCTGAGAATTCAACAGTACAAAGCAGAGATGGAGACACTTCACCTTAAAGCAAACTGAAGACACGGCTTAAGGCTGAAGACACGGCTTAAGGCTAAAGACACGGCTTAAAACTAAAGACACGGCTTAAGACAACGTTTTCTCTGCTGCAGAATCCCGTAACACGATGTGAACCCCCATAAAATTGAACACGATGTGAACCCCCATAAAATATTGTCCTTTCACGCTTATCTCGACGTGAAACCATCCCTATGGATGAATGCAAAGTTATGTGAATCAAGTCCACTCGGAGCGCAGGGCAAATAAAACAATATCCTGGGATATTCTTCTTTTCAGCAGCAGCGTCTCCAAGCAAATCTCCAGACTGAAATTAAAACGCGCCTCGCTATTGAATTCAGCAGCTACAAGGTTATCTCGCAGGTTTTATACGCGCTCCAGCTACACTCCTCTGCCTCCACAAAAGCTTCGGTACTTGTTTAATGGGAGATTATCTCTTCTGGAATGATGGGGAACTATCACATCCCTTCCAGGCAGACTAGTATCTTTTCCTCTCACCTCCCCTTTCGAATCTGCGGGGGAAAGCAACTCTAATTGCATCGTGCAAAACTAAGTCCACAAGAGAAGTATTTATATATATATATATATATGTATATATATTTTTTTTTCCTGACGCAGAAAAAATAATTAAAAATAAAAGTCGATTCGGAAATGAAGAGGTTACAGAAATGAAGCCTTTGTCTGAGCACTGTCCTGGCCGCCTGAGTTCTGACACCTTTCCGGAGCGGAGTCCTGGCCGTGCTGGTGCTGGGTGTGCTCAGCCCGCGCTGTATCCCTGCCCCGCTTCCAAATCGCTTCTATTTTGCTTTCGCTTTAAGAAATTCTCCCCTGATTGGAAGGAACGGAGACAAAAAATAACCTTAAAAAAAAAAAAAAGGCAGAAGAGGGGGAAAAGAAATGGAAAAAAATAAAAGGAAAAACAACTATTGGGCAGCGGATGTGACACTGCTTTCTTGATTTTAATTGTTTTGTATTTCTTTCCAAAAAGTGGTGGTAAGGAGAAGGCAGCCTGCGCTCCACAGTGATTTGGGAGGGGGGGCGGCATGGGGGACAATCTCCCCTTCCCCTGTGGCAGCTCCAGGCCCCAGCAGCTTCCTCCGGAGCGGGGACTCGGCGCTGCCGCCCACCGGGACCCCCCGAGCCCGGCGCCCCCGGCGGGGGCAGCTCCGGTGCCTCATCCCGCTCGCTCCGGGGAAGCTCCGGCAGCGGGGGGGCTGCGCAGGCACCGCGCCCCCCTTGACAGGCAGACAGACAAACAGAGGGGAGAAAGGGAAGGGGGGGGTGGGTGGGGGTGGAAAAACCCATCCGCATTCCCCTGCTTTCCCTCGGTTCAATTAACACTGTCAAGTTCGGATTAAAAAAGAAATGGGGGTTTTCTCTTCTCCTTGCCCCCCCAGCACACACACCTCCCGCCTCGGAGGAGCAGGGAAGGGCGGTGCTGGCTTCATCTCCCTCCAGAAGCGAACCGAAAGTAATTCTCCAGCCAGCTCCAACTCCCACTCCCCGCCTGCATTTGCAGCCCTAACCCGGAATAAAGTTCCTTTTCCCCCCCACTTCTTTGTCCTTTTCCAGTCCCTTCCTCTTCTCTTTTGCCTGCCTAAGTTCTTTCTCTCTTTCTTTTGTTCCTTCTTCACCCCTCCTTTCCTTAAAAAGAGAAAGAAGAGGGGGAAAAAATTGTGCACAATGAAGCGAATGACTCTAAAACAGACGCTCTGAAGAGGCTGCGAAATATTTCCTGATCCTCCAGATGCCTCTGTTTATTCCAGGATTGTCTCTTAAAGTAAATAAATATGGGGAAAGATGAATTTCAGGCCAAATACCATCCGTGAATCTTGCAGCAGCGCAATTGCAGGCTATAGGCTTCGCCTACCCCCCCGCCCCCCCCAGCCCCGCTAAATTCTTTGGCCGCTTGCAAATCCTATTTATTCAGGCTTTCCTTAAAAGTTATCATATGGAAAAAGCTCCCCAGGACAACAATTGACCGCTGGGACTTGCACGCACGTCGCTTTATATAGACGCGAAAACTCCAATCTGAGCCAACATGGGAATCAGAGCTAAGTGGGGAAAAAATCAGCATTCGGCTTAAAAATGACACTGCGGGAGTTTTTTACCTGCTTAAGCGCTTCCCCCCCCACCCACACCCCCCTCTGTCTGTTGCTAAGAATTCCTGTCTCTCCAGTGTTGGAGGTAGGACGGCTAATAGACAATAAATTCCGAGGTGCAATTAAAGCGAAGAACAATTTCTTTAAGGGTGTTATGGTCTCCTTTTCCAAAATTTCAGGTCTCCACCAGCCGCAGCCTCTTGCAGATGTTCACAAAACCAGCAGCTCGGCTGCAGCACCCGGGGAGGGTGCAAAACTCAAGCTCCCGCTCCCCAGGTTCGCTCGGTTTTGGGTGTGATATGAAATGCAGGTCAACAGAAGGGGAAAAAAAGAATTTCCCAGCGAAGTAAATGAAAAGAAGAGCAAGAAAACAAGCCTGAACCCAGAGAGGCGAAGTGCATACTGCCTGGAGAAACATATTTCTATACTTCTCCCTTTACATTTATTATGTTTCTGTCAGACACCCTGTAATTAGCATAGATAACTATAGTTGCAAGCTCCAAGTTGTGTCTGCAAATTCTATTGTTTGGCTGCTCTGGTTGCACACCAGCGAGCTTGAAAGGGAGCACAAGGTGTTAGGAAGAGCCTGGTGCCCTCAAATAAGACAATAACCCCACGAAATGTAATGGGGGGGGGGGGGTGGAGGGGTGAAGGGCGCTGCTTTAGGCGATGGATTCCAGCCCAATCTTCACCGCAATATCTCTGGCCTGGTGCAAACGTCTCCTCCAGGAGCTCAGCCCAGCCTTAAACCTGCGTCTATCTCCCCACAACCATGGCTTAAAGTCAAGAATATTCAGGCAATGGCCCATCTTCTGGCTTAACACACCCCCCCCCCCCCAGTAGTTATATGGAAAGGTCATCGGCGGAGCCAATACCTATGGAAAAACTCGGTGTCTGAGCCAGACACCCAGACAGACACCTAAAGATAACAACCTTGAGCAGAGACATTTGCTGCCATTTACACCGGCCCCTCCGCCAGCCCCACTTTGTTTTCCTGCCCTGGAGCCGGTTCGTCTTGTAGGGAAAGAGTTTAAACCTTCAAGGGATTTTCCCCCCAAACCCAGCCGAATAAATATCCAGGAGGGGGTTTTATTTGGGGAGGGGGCAGGAAAGCAACACAAAATAGTCCCGTTCTTCCCCTGTTGCAAAATAAATAAAGACAATTTACCAAGGCAAACTCATCTCCCCACAGCCCCCTACTCATCTCCTCTGCCCCATAGATTTTCCTAGGAAGTATTTCGCAAAACCGCCCCAAAAATCATTTCTAGCGGCGAAGGGTGAAATTCATCCACAGGCAACACAGAGATGAGGCAAAACTCTCCGGGTTTCCAAATTCCACCTGCTGGGAAAGGAGCATTTTACAAAGAGGCGCAAGAAAAATGATGCGATCCGGCGTATCATAATATCACTAATATTTTACTCCGAAAACAGCGTCGGAAAGTGCGTGAGCTTGAGCAACAAAGCAAACAATATTACGCGTATCAAGATGAAGGCGAACAGCGTGGGGTCTTTTTGAGTACCCATGTTTTTACATGGAAAACCAGGCACATCCATACAAATAGTTGAAGCAATAAATTGCCACCGTCCTCCTTCTCGATCTAATATCATAATTAAAAACCAGTAGGGGAGATTTTAACTTTTATTGCGTTTCTGGAGTTGGGTTGCTAAACATATATTAACTTTAGCTTCTTCTCTTTCTCTCCAGGGGGGTGGTGTCTCAGAAATAAAATCAATCTTAATATACACATAATAGATATTGTTTTGTCTTGTACATGCTGTTAGAAGAAAGGGAAGAAATCTGCAGATAGTTAATACAGAGCAGGCAAATTCATCATACATGTAATGAATCCTTTAAATCATTCAATTATCACAGCACTAATATCAAATAATTATGGTTAAAAGTACCAGTAATCAACCTTGTCCCTGTTGAAATATTAATTTACAGTATCGTGAATTATTTTATTCCTTTTAGGTTTTTTTCTTACTCTTTTTTTTTTTTTTCTTTTAAACTCGCTTATTACGTTGTTTTATCCAGCCCGGTGTATTCAACCTAAAAGGACGAGGAAAAGAACAGTACTCCATGCAACATTGCATTGAACCAAATCAATAACTATCGCATCTTTTAACCGCACTTATCATCCAGTAACACAGCAGATAAAACAGAGACACGTT